>NC_041054.1:31677391-31734891 GCF_900634775.1 Gouania willdenowi | reverse complement strand
TTTGTGAGTTTGAATCTTGGAAAGTAAATCAGATTTTAGATGGAGCTCATTGGTAACTAGAGCTCTTGAGGGCCCCTCACATGGTCCGTGAGGGCCACCTGGTGCCTGCGGGCACCGTGTTGGTGACCCCTGATCTACACGCTATATAATCATAAGGAGAAGTCATCTCCACGTACAGAGAGTGACTACATCAACGACGACGTGAACATTTCCATGAGAAATGAAGGACACACACTACCTTCAGTGTGTGTGTGTGTGTGTGTGTGTGTGTGTAGATAGAGACACTAGCTGTGTTTCCATTACCTTTGGAAATGTGAAAACTTTAATAGTTCAATAAAAACTGGTGATGGAAACGTATGAATTATTAACAAAAAATACTCAAATATCACTAAAACGTTTTGACGCTTTCATGAGGAGGAATTTCAGATGTTTCCATATTGGAATGTGTCGTAAAATCACCATGGAAACGCTTTTTACACAAATACATGTCAGAATGTGACACATTGATTATTAGACTTATTAATGATTATTGATTATTAGACTTATTTATGATTATTTATTATTAGACTTATTTATGATTATTGATTATTAGACTTATTTATGATTATTGATTATTAGACTTATTTATGATTATTTATTATTAGACTTATTTATGATTATTGATTATTAGACTTATTTATGATTATTGATTATTAGACTTATTTATGATTATTGATTATTAGACTTATTAATGATTATTGATTATTAGACTTAATAATAATTATTGATTATTAGACTTATTAATGATTATTGATTATTAGACTTATTTATGATTATTTATTATTAGACTTATTAATGATATTGATTATTAGACTTAATAATAAATATTGATTATTAGACTTAATAATAATGATTGATTATTAGACTTATTAATGATTATTGATTATTAGACTTAATAATAATGATTGATTATTAGACTTATTAATGATTATTGATTATTAGACTTAATAATAATTATTGATTATTAGACTTATTAATGATTATTGATTATTAGACTTAATAATAAATATTGATTATTAGACTTAATAATAATGATTGATTATTAGACTTAATAATAATTAGTGATTATTAGACTTAATAATAATTATTGATTATTAAACTTAATAATAATTAGTGATTATTAGACTTATTAATGATTATTGATTATTAGACTTATTAATGATTATTGCTTATTAGACTTAATGATGATTAGTGATTATTAGACTAATAATAATTATTGATTATTAGACTTAATAATAATTAGTTATTATTAGACTAATAATAATTAGTGATTATTAGACTTATTAATGATTATTGATTATTAGACTTATTAATGATTATTGCTTATTAGACTTAATAATAATTAGTGATTATTAGACTTAATAATGATTATTGATTATTAGACTTAATAATGATTAGTGATTATTAGACTAATAATTATTGATTATTAGACTTAATAATAATTAGTGATTATTAGACTTAATAATAATTAGTGATTATTAGACTTAATAATGATTATTGATTATTAGACTTATTAATGATTATTGCTTATTAGACTTAATAATGATTATTGATATTAGACTTAATAATGATTATTGATTATTAGACTTATTAATGATTATTGCTTATTAGACTTAATAATGATTATTGATTATTAGACGTGAAACAACCTATGAATACAGAATGTTCTAAGGAGGTTCTAAACGTTCATCTAGAGACACAGACTTCTTCCTCTGTCTGTGGTTTACTAAACTTAACTTATGACTAGTTAAAATCAATTACACAGAGAAATACAGGATTCGAACCAACATAATTTTGCTAAACATATTTTCAGGGCATCCATTCACAGACTTTCCCTCTCTGTGAGTGGGAGTGGTGGCCTAGTGGTTAAGGACGCTGGGCTTGTAATCGGAGGGTTGCCGGTTCAAGCCTCACCTGGGCCATCACTGTGGGATGTTGAGCAAGTCCCTTAACCCCGAACTGCTCCCCAGGCGCCGCAAAATGGCTGCCCACTGCTCCTCAGGGATGGGTTAAATGCAGAGGAGGAATTTCCATTAATGTACTAACATTACATGGCCAATTAAAGGCGAAAGCCTTTAATTTTTTTTTTTTTTTTTTGAAGACAGAACCAAACTGAAGTTCAGCTGTTTGTTCTTTATTGATTGATTTATTTCTTCCTTGTCTGCACACGTTGTCATAGGTTTAACTCTATATTTTGTTCTTAAATACAAGGACTCACATATGGACATTTAATAATTGATCTAAAGATAACCTTCAACCTAGAGTTTAAAATATCTTTGTTTCATAAACAAACGTTTTAACTGATTCCATAAATGTAACATACTATAGTGTGTTTATACAGAACATAAAGGTAAAAACGTGATATTTCTGTGTGAAACTCTGACTGATAAAGGTTAATGACCTCTGTTCTAGTGTTTGTTCTGCAGAATAAAATCAAACCTCTCAGTGGTTTATAGCAGTGGTTCTCCAGCTAGAACATTCTATCATCATTTTGTGTGTTTTTAGTGTATTTTATTGTTTGTTTCTGTTCTTTTTATTATCCAGTATATTTTTTCTTATTTTGTGTGTTTTGTGAGTTGCTGGTAATCTTTAATATTATCATTTTTTTTTTACTAAAAAATAAACATTATAAATTGTTACGGCAGAATTTACGGTTGACCTCATTTTAGACATGATTCATTGCTCTGGTTGAATGATGGAATCCAGGAGAAGCATTGATGATTTTATATAAAAAGTTTATTCTAAACTAAGAAAAAAGGTACAAAATGGAACAAAGTGAAACAAAATTAGCGTCCGTCCAGGCGGACGTCCGAAGGAAGTGCCGCGCCCCGCTCCAACAGTTTTCAAAGCTTAAGCTTTTTATACAGATAAGAAAAGGTCCCAACAGTGAGAGACAAAAGGGAGGGAGTCAGATGCCCATAGTGGAAATGTTGGAGGATGATGAAGATGTTATGAGAAGGTTTGGCTCCAGTCTTTATCTGTCCTTGATAAGTGTGTGCGTCAGTGTATATCTGCATGTGAGCAGAGACTGTGCTGCACTGAGAATAATACGATCTGTACTGTTTAATCATGATTCAGCTGTTCAAAAGTGTAAAGAGTAATGGAGTCGTCATGTATTAAAACATGACAAATTGTACACATGAACATACATTTGAGGATATGATGATGAATATAAAAATGACCATAACATTCCCCACTTTTGGTCGCCTCAACGACCAAATCAAGAAACAAAATTATTATATTCCACCTTTGCTGTCTGTCAGGGTTAACCATTAGCATCGTTATTGTCATACATTGGATATATTCTTCTTTTGTGAGGCACGGATATAGATATATCAAGAAAAATGTGGAAATAAACCTTAAAAAAAACTTCATCATTATTATCAATGGCATGAATCATCAAAAATCATCCTTTATTACATCTAGATAAGCAAAAATCATCATTTGCATCAAGGACATCACTCGTCTTCATCGGCTGAGTTCAGTGGTAACTGGGGTAACCAATAGCATCATGAGTGAAGAACCTTGAGTATTTTCCTCAATCGTAGCAGAAGGGTTTATGACTGTATTCCTGCAGCTAGGTGTGAGGTTGTCCTCCCTCAACCTAGCTATGAGCATTTGGTGTGGCTTATAAACAAAGCTAGGCCCTTGTTCTAGAGCGTTTTCTTGTGTGTGTCTCAGTGGCCTTGTCGGTTCCCCCTTCATTGTTCGGTCAGCCTCCGTCTCAGCATGAGCTGGTGTCGGCAATCATCTTGGATCCATGTTGCCTGCTCCGCGACCTTCACTGCCGTGTGGGTCGTTCGTTTCCGGTCGGCGTTGTAGATGATTGGTTGTTGTCTGAGGAAGGGTAGTCTCCACACACCTGGCAACCTCTCTTGGGATCGGAAGGTACCTGAACAGAAGAGGGGGAAAAACACCGAAACAGAACTCTTGGGATTGGCTGGTACCTGAACACAGGCGCGATCCCACTACTGAGGCTTTACCTGGTACCTGGTACCTGGTAGGCTTTAGCTGGTACCTGGTACCTGGTAGGCTTTAGCTGGTACCTGGACAGAAAAAAAACGGGGGGGGGGGGAACACACCAAAACAAAACTCACCCAAAACAAAACAGAACAGAACAGAACAGAACAGAATAGAATAGAATAGAATAGAATAGAATAGAACAGAATAGAAGTTTTAGGGGTGTTAGGTTTAGTTAACTAACTAAATGAATAGTTAGTATGGCCAGGAAGGCAGAGACAGGTCAGAGGTCAGGATCTGAGAGCTTTTCAGATCCTAAAAGGTGCTGCTGCACAATCACACAATGGTTAGGTGTGGGTTAGTGAGCTTTTAGCCATGCTAGCTCTGTAGCCCATTCGCACGCGAGTGGGAAAATATGAGGCTTGAAAGAAAAGCAGGAAGTATTAATTCAATTTTCTTTTCCTGGAGTAAGAAGAAGCATAGCTGGAGTTTCAGTGATTCTCAAACTGTGGTACGTCTACTTACCTGGTGAGAAGCAACAATTTGAGAACCACTGTTTACAAGGACATGCAAGTCGGACGGAGAAGTGTGGAGTGTGATTACATGTCTTCTCAAGATGAATACATACAATTGGGAGACATGGAGATGTGAGAAAGCTAAATGAGTTTAACCAAATAAATAAATAATGTTATTTATTTATTTAAATTGTTTGTTTTATTTTTTCTTTGCTATCTCTAATTTGTGAAGGAGAAATCTTATTCTATCCTTTATTTATCCTTAATAATGTTAACACTCCACACCTAATTACATAGCCTAATTCTTTTATAAAGCTGAATTTGTCATTTATTTCATTATTTTCCCTCATAATTATTATTTGAGATGTAATTTACTTAATTTTGAAGGTCAATTGGTGGCAAAAGCGTCTCCTATTCTGTGTCTGAACCAGAGTTCAGCGAGATTATTGGCCCTTTAAGGTTAGACAGAATTAAAGTTAAGTTGAGTCGAACAATCATATTGTCTTTTGCTCTCTGTATTTATCCCATTCGTAGGGGTGACGAGCCCCAGCACGGTTTGGAGAGCTTCCTTAAATGCTTGGAAGTTACTTAACTTTAAACTATCTCTTATTTCAATCAATTATCAAGAATTTCAGGAGGACCCTTTTTAAATCTCAGGCGACCCAGATTGGGCCACCAACCCAATGTTGAGAACACTTAATTTTTCCCTTAAAAGTGTCTACACCCAGTGAAGGTGTTTTATGGTCTTGCACGCTAAGTGCTGGTGGAACAAGAAGAAAATGGTTGGAGGGTTTGAGGTATATTTTCCTATGATAAAATATAAATCAAAAATCAGAGGGACGTTGGTCCCTCCCTTCCCTTTTTACATAAGAATACATTTGGATTCTTAAAACCATATGATAAATATCATTGGAAAATCACTTATCTGATCATTTTGGATGTGTCTCCGTTTTCCTCTCTCTTGTGTCCGCCTGCCTTTGTGCCCTCCAGCCTCCTCGACCTCCTCCTCCTCAGCCATAAAGGTCAAAGCCAGGGTCAACTGTACGCTCCCTTTGGAAATTTGAAGATCTGTCCCCACTTTTGCAGTTGGATTGGAAGTCTCTGTAGTCTCTGGAATAGATATTATGTTAGAACATCCACAATATGTCATATTGTCACGTGTCTATTTCAATCTATTTCCCCTTTGCTTCCCAGTTACAGTTATGGACAATACTTCCCTTTAATTCTCATCCTTCATCATAAGAAGCAGTGACCAGGCATGGCGGCGAAGAGGAAGGATCGGAGTCAAGAAGGCGGTGGCATTCTGTTAGGAAACACTCAGAAACAGAAAGAGAGGAAACCATTAAGACTTAACTGGATAATTTAAAATATCTCTTTTCTTTAGTTGGATCTGATTCGTCTCCTTACAGCGACCTGTATTTTGGAAAAAGCTACATAATAACAACAACTAAGACGAAGACGTAGACAAGTGCACACCACAACGAGTATACACATATAACAACAAAAAACATGGACACTGAACATGAACAGTAAGGTCAGTCAAGGTCAAAGCCAGTCATTCCACTGAAAGTGGTATCATATATAAAAACGTCGTTTGGTGTTTTTTAAACACCCAGAAAAAAACCTTTAAAACCTGGTAAACTTTTTAGAAGGCCCAAGGCCTAAAACCATAGTTCTTTTAACAAGCAGCAGTGTTTTCTGAACACCCCACTACACAATTGGCAAAAACAGGGAGAAGATCTAGTGCATCAAAACCCAGGAGGAAAGGAAGGTGAAACAGAGGAACATGTGTAGTCAAACAGCCATTCATCGGTCAATCACTCAATGACACGTCCACGGCACATTCGCACTCACAACGCGGTTCTCTCAGGCATACGTAACGTGTCATCATTCAGTCACTCATGCACCGCACACGTTCATGCCTCAATTTTCACGTCCATGCATTCACAAGGTTTTGCTGCATAGTGTCTAAGTGGAATATAGGTCTCATCTAACCCACCAGCGGCGATAGCCAGTCCACCTCGTCTCTCGGGGTCAATGAGCTCTTATTGCCCCCCCCATGCTTGGCAACCTTTTAGTGTTAATTAATTGCTTTTTACTGGTATCGTCTGATTACTAAGAGGTACGCTCCTTTTTACTTCCGCCTTTGCGGAGTCTACACTTAGATTATTGCCCGTGTGGTACCGACAGTCTGCTCATCTGCTGATCAGGCAGGAATCGCACGGCCGTGTCTAACTCAACAAACAACTCTCGACCTCCGGCTTTGTAAAAGATAAAGCTGGGGAGAACTCTCAACCTCCGGCTAAAGCTCAACAACTAAAGCTGGGGAGAACTATGGGGGGGGATCTCTCAACCTCCGGCTAAAGCTCAACAACGACCTCCGGCTAAAGCTGGGGAGAACTATGGACACAACAACAACTCTCGACCTCCGGCTACAGCTGGGGAGAACTATGAACACCCTCTCAACCTCCGGCTACCGCTGGGGAGAACTATGAACACACTCTCAACCTCCGGCTATCACTGGGGAGAACTATAAACACCAACGCAGACTGTCAGGACTTTATTGGGCACCTCTAAGATTGAACGGAGCACGCAACCTCTAATAACCCTCACTCAAAGGGAACGTAGAAATTTGTTCAGAACGGTATTCGGTTACCAAGCATGTATCAAATCAGGTGGACCGCTATCCCCCAAAGAGCGCTTTCCCTAGCAAGGTTTATCCTTTTTCTGCACATTAAACCAGGACTTCTTGTTTGAAAAGTAATTGCCTATGTACTCATAGCAACTAATGGGACATTTTTTTTCTCAGGAAAAATTTGGTACCCCCCCCATGCTGTCGAGTGGCTTTGGGCCGGCCAGACAGTCCGACGCGGTAAGGGGGAGGCGCGCAAAATGAAAACAATGAATGTTGAACTAGGCTGTCTGTCGCAAGCAGCTTCAAAAAGGGTAAGGTACAGATTGTTTACGAGGGTATCGGTCAAAAAAATGTCAAAATTTAAACTTGTTGAGGCTGCAGTCCTCAATCTCTGTCTCAATTTTCCTGAAATTGAGTAAAAACAAAAGAGAAAAAGAAGAATCGTTCAGAAATAACAAAGGAGAAAAACGTGTGAGCTCAAAAAAATCATGGCCAATAAAAATTAAAACTTCAGCTCCAAAAGCTGAGGCAACAGAGGGCTCTGTCTTCAGCGGATGTAACCATATCTTGCATTGTGGGGGGCCTCCCCTCAATCAAGAAAATAAATGAAAGAAAAGCAAACAAAAACAACCTTATCAGTAACACTATTTTCTTCCCCTTTGTTTGTTGTTTTCTCATAAAGGCCAAAGCAGTGTAAATAAATGAGCAACATAATGAATAAAAGCAAAGATAAATGATGGGCACACTTGATCTCATGTGGCAAACAGAAGGGTTCTGTGTGAAGTTCTGTGTTTCTCATAGTTATGAATGTGGGTGTGTGACTGTATGCCTGGTCTGTCTGCGTGTGAGAGAATAAATGAAAACAAAATAATCTAGTGCACAGTCAGAAGATAGAGGGGTTAGTATTGTGCGAAGGAGAAGCTTGTTGGCTATTTGCTAGTTGTCCCCCTCCATGCCAAAGTTCAAGGCTAAAGTGATTTAGCACTACCACCAAAGGCTGTGGTGGACTTCTTGTTGCTTGGTATCCTTGTGGCTTTTGAAACAGTGTCTTTTTGGTGAAGATTTCCAGCAGACGTGTGACCAGTCTGCAGTTGCTGCCCATCATTCAGGCAGTAGTCGTGGCGTTTAACTCGCAACTCATTGGTGGGGGGAGTGTCCACTCCGACGCCCACAGGTTCTCAGTCTTTGATGATGGGGCATTGGCATGCGGCCCATTCATAGACGATGAAGAGCTGACTTGGGACTGAGCGAGTTATTTCAGCATTGCTTTGCTGAATGGGAGTTGAGTCCTTGAGTCCTGAAAGGTCACACACCTTTGATTGTCCATTTCCTTCTGATGCTAAAGTGATTTAGCACTTGGTCCTTTGAATGATGTTGACATTCCATTAGCGTAAGAGTTGAAGGTGATTTCATTCTTTCATTGAAGATGTCGTTTCTTCAGGGGACAACCACAAAGCCAACAGAAACTAACAATTTAAATAATAAAAAATGATAATGATGGTAACAGTAATATTAAAATAAAATAAAATGAAATACTGTATTCATCTGTGTGTGTGTGTGTTTGAGTGTGTGTTGCCCATCAAACATGAAATCAAAATAAAATTTAAAATTAAAATAAAAATAGTGTCTGTGTGTAATGGCACTATTCTGTCACAAGTGTGTAGTGCACTAAACTGGCCAGTGAGGGGCGCCACCTCTCTCTCTTGGGATGGGTGTGGCTGTGCGTGTGCGTGCGCCCGTGCGCGTGCCTGTGCGTGCGCGTGTGTGTGCTCTCTCTCTCTCCCTTTCTCTCTCTCTGTGTGTGTGTGTGTGTGTGTGTGTGTGTGTGTGTGTGTGAGACTCTCTCTTCGAGAGAAAAACAAAACAAAAAAAATCAAGGCGCACAGAAGCCGAAAGCTGACACTTGTCCAAATGAAAGCATTAAAGCCAAACAACCATACAAAGATAAAAAAAAAGAAGTAAAACTCACTGAAAGCCTGATCTGAGTTCACATCATACCAAGATTGTATATGCGTATGCATATATTATTTGTTTATTGGATTCTTCTGTTTGATTCACAGAAACACAATTTAGGTTAGGTTCGGGGTTTTAATCTTTCGGTACAGAGGTGAACTCAGATCATGGCACCGCTTGGGATGTTTTGGAAACCTTGTTGCCCGTCTATCTATGGTCAGGACCTCACAGGCTGTGGGTGTCCGAACAAAACCAAAGTAAATAATGACCAGCCGTATTTTATGCCTAAACAAAATATCCGAGCCCGAAGAAAACCAGAGAGAACCTACAGCATTAAAAAGCATAGAACCTCAACCATTTGAGCCTTTCTCATGGCTATTCACTGCGTCAAAACACAGAACAGCTGAGGATCAAAATCAAAGCTCAAAGCTGAAAATCAATACAATGCTTGACTGGTTCCAAAAAAAATCAACACAGAGCGAATATATATATATGTAAATGAAAATTTACATATATATATATATTTATAAAGGCAGCTTTACCTTAGTCCGAATTGGTGTTTGAGGTTCAACCGATGGTTCGTGATCCAGTCTCTGTCCGAGGGGTGGACAGAAGATGGTCCTGTTCGTGATCGCCAATTGTTACGGCAGAATTTACGGTTGACCTCATTTGAAGACATGATTCATTGCTCTGGTTGAATGATAGAATCCAGGAGAAGCATTGATGATTTTATATAAAAAGTTTATTCTAAACTAAGAAAAAAGGTACAAAATGGAACAAAGTGAAACAAAATTAGCGTCCGTCCAGGCGGACGTCCGAAGGAAGTGCCGCGCCCCGCTCCAACAGTTTTCAAAGCTTAAGCTTTTTATACAGATAAGAAAAGGTCCCAACAGTGAGAGACAAAAGGGAGGGAGTCAGATGCCCATAGTGGAAATGTTGGAGGATGATGAAGATGTTATGAGAAGGTTTGGCTCCAGTCTTTATCTGTCCTTGATAAGTGTGTGCGTCAGTGTATATCTGCATGTGAGCAGAGACTGTGCTGCACTGAGAATAATACGATCTGTACTGTTTAATCATGATTCAGCTGTTCAAAAGTGTAAAGAGTAATGGAGTCGTCATGTATTAAAACATGACAAATTGTACACATGAACATACATTTGAGGATATGATGATGAATATAAAAATGACCATAACAAAAGCTTATTTTCTCCCCCTGTAGTGTCATTGTTTATACACCAACACACAGACATTAGCTGTGTTTCCATTACAGTTTTGTGATATTTCTGAAGTTTAATGTGTGTTTGAAGGTGTTTTTAAAGCCTGGTAACTCTGGAACATTTATACATACTATTTATTCATCTCTAAGTGTTTGTTAGCTCTAAATCTACACAATCCAACGCTGGTGGTGCGTTCAGGGACATGATGTAAACACAAAGGTTGGACTTCTGATTATACGTTAGAAGGAAGAAGTAGAAACATGTTTAACATTGATTTCAGAAGAAAAGATCAAAAAATACATATAAATAAAGTTAGTGTAGACTTCAGATCATTTTTTATTTGTTTTTATGGTCCTGCATCATATAATGTAAGGACAGAATCAAATTTAATGTACTCATTAAAATATAGCTTTTTAAAAAGCATCATGAGGTCGTAGTTATTTTACTTACTAGTTATTAGTTAAATCTCTGAGGCAACGTCTTCAAATTTAAATAAATTATTTGACTTGACGATAAATGGAGAAAAGCAGGAACAATTTGTCCAGAAGGCGTTTAGAGTTCGATTTTAAGCTTTTTAATGGTGTCACATACATAGTAGTCAAAGAATATTTGAAGAACTTATGACTTTGGAACATTGTCACTCTTTATTTATACACAATTAATATCTTTAAATTCAGTATAAAAGTGTATTGAAGTGTTTACTGCAGAGATGGGTTAGTTTGATCACATCATTCATGTCAATAATAATGACTGATTATTATTAAACTATTAAACCAGTGCCAGAGAGCGTGCACGAGCCCAGTTTACCTTGTGCACGCTCTCTTTACAATGGAGAGCTTCAGGAAACCACGTGTGTGTGTGTGTGTGTGTGTGTGTGTGTGTGTGTGTGTGTGTGTGTGTGTGTGTGTGTGTGTGTGTTGCTCACAGGGGATAAAGAGGGTTTATCACTTCTTCTCCAGCTGTATCATAGACGTCGCCACTTTTACGGTTTAAATGATCAACTTACGGAGTTACTAAAGGATGAGTTCACGCAGAATATAGATTTATTCAAGAAGTGAACCGCTTTAATTTAGCCCCAGTAAATTCTAGAGGTCCTGGCTGCAGACCTCCACTGTAGTGGGGGGAGGGGGGAGGGGCTCTACAGACAGTGAAGGACGGGGGAGTTATCACTTGAAGTCGCTTACAAAGTTTAAATTTTTCAACTTTGAGCGACTAGGTCGCGCTTGACCTAGTCGCTCAAATCACACAGGTCTCGTTGCTTGAGAGCAGATAACTTAAGGTCGCGTCATTTATACTGATTTGAATATAATCTAATGAGTCCAGTCACGGTCGGTGTGAACACATCTTTAGTGCACATGTGCAGCAAGTGAAAACTATCTGGGGACGAGTGCGTACGATGGCCTAATGTCAGAATGATTGATAATTAGGAGGACCACAAAAGTCTTGATGATCCACCCGTAATTAGAAGCCAAAATAACATCCTCCACAATATCTTTAAATGCAAGATTATTTTTGCAATCGTCTTATGTGTTTTTGGAGTCATTTTGTGTCTTTTCGTTGTTTTGCATATTTTTCTGTTATTTTTGTTATCTCGTATGTTTTTTTCACACTTTTTGTGTATTTTTGTTAACATTTTGTTATTTGTTTGTGTTTTTCTCATTGTGTTGTGTGTTTTTGGAGTCATTTTATGTATTTTGTATCATTTTCTGTCATTCTGTGTACTTTGGTTGATGTTTTTTATGCTTTTCTCTCATTTTGTGCAGTGGTTTTGGAGTCAATTTGTGTTGCAGGAGTGATTTTTGATGTTTTCTAAACTTTTACAGTTATTTTTTAGTATTTTTGTGGTTGTCCGCTGAGTTGTTGGTGTAAATATTGAGTATTCTTCTGTCATTTTGAGGTTTTTTTTTTTTAATTTTTTTTTTTTCCTTGTCTGCACATGCTGTTGAAGGTTAACACTACAAGAAGTGCAATCTTTTAACAGCAATGCATATTTTATTATTGCAATTAAATAAATTTATTTATTTCATTGCATAATTGTGACTGTCACCAGCCCTCCCTAGGGAAGGGTAAGAAATACTTTATTAAAGGGAGGATGTAAAAGAGAGAGGGCAGTGTTACACCAAGGTGAGGGGTTGGAGGGGGGTGGGGAAGTTAACAGGGAAGAGGGATACAAGATAGGATATAGAATGGGTGGGGAATAGTTGTTATGTTTTAAGTGATGTGATGTGAAATTGTGGTTGTGTATTTTGTGCTTATTGTTGTGTTGTCAAGCCAGTTTGGTGACCAGTGTGCGGTTTAGGAATAATGGTGGTGGCTGTGAACAGAGGAAGAAGTGAGTGGAAATTCCATAAAACAGGTATTTGGGAACAACGTGTCTAAGGTTGAGCCCAGTATGAGTGTTATCCCACAGCCCAAGGCCAGTGCATCCATGACAAATGTATTTCCAAGAACCGCCACTGCAAAACCCAAGAGCCGCCCCCGGGCCCGAAGAAGCAGTCAGGCCAGCAGCAAGAGCAGGCAGCCTAAGGGCCCCCGGCGACCACCCCACGGCCAAGCAGCCCCCCGAACGCCCCCAAGATCCCAAGCCGAGAGGCAGCCATCGCCCCCCCCATACACACCCGAGAAAGCCCCAAGGAGCCAAGGACCCAGCGCACCACGCCACCGATCCCACCCCCAACCCCCAGACCCCCCACCCCCGCGCCCAACCCCCCGAGGGGAGGGCCCAGAGAACTCCCTGCCCGAGGCCCCAGCGGAGGAGCCGAAGCCCACGCCCAGCAGACGACCAGAGCCGCGCCGAACAGGCAGCCAGCGGGCACCCGCCGGCGAGCCCATAGCCAGCAGGGGCCCGACCCCAGGCCGGAAGGACCCGGAACGGATGCAGCATCAGGAGCAGCCCGCCCAGGGAGGACGACCACACCCCAGGCGGCACCAGGGGGCCGCCGGGAGTCCCCCCGCCGGCCCCCAGGCACCCCAACCTAGCCCCCCATGGCGCCCCAGATCACCCTTCGCTGATGCCGCCCGCGCCACGAGCTTCAGTTTTTTTTTTTTTTAAAGCCAGGGCCCCCCCCAAGGGCCAAGCCAGACCGCCCCGCCGGGATGTGTCCCCGGGCAGATGACAGGAGAGCACGCCCCCGGACACCCAGACCACGGATCCACCCCCGTGACGCCCCCGCCCCGGAATGGCGCCCACGGCGCCCGGTACACCCAGCCAGCAGACCAGCCAATCCCGACACGGATCCACCAGGCCAAGAGCCACGCGCCGCGCCCCCGCACACCCACCCAACACGACCCCCGGGGAGGCCCCATAGCACCCCCCACCCCTAGTCGTAACGGCCACACCCCGGCCATTGCGGTCAAACAAAAGCCCCGGAGGGGGCCCCGCCTGGCTCGTCGCGCAAGCGACATCCCTGGCGAGGGCGCGCCCTAGGGAGCCAAGCCGAGGACCCGCAAGGGCCGACGGAGCAACCCACAGCCACACCCCGCCACCCAGCGACCCAGGAGGCAATCGCCGACCCCGGGCAGCAGCCACCCCCAAAGCCACCCCCACCCCGGATCCCCCCGGACCGGAGCCAAGGACCCCACCACCCCAGGCCCCCCAACGAGACCACCCCCCAGCCAACCCACCCGGCACGGCACCGCCCGCCCCCCAGGCGGGAGCCACAGCCCCCCCACCAGTGCCCCAGACCAACGGGAGCCCCCCAAACCCAACCCAACAGGATGGCGGGCGCAAGAGCAAAGGAGGAGGAGGGGGGGGAGGACGAGACAGGGGGACAGGGAGCAGGAGGAAGGAGCGGCAGGGGAGCACGCAGGGCCCCAGCCCCAGAGACCAACCAGATGCGTATGCAAGGGGCAACAGCGCCAAATCAAACAGCCCCGGGACCTCGTGAACACCCAGAAGGAATGCACACCCGTGCCGAGGCAACAAGACACCCCGGCAACCCACCCCAGCCATCCTGGCCAAGACCACCCCAGAGGCCCAAGGCGGCCCAGGCCTACAGTTGGGCTAGTGCGTTAGTAAAGAGTGGTGCTGGCAGTCGCTTGCAGGCTAGATCATCAGGCTTTTAAAAATTTAGATTTAATGCAATTAAAAAAGGAGTCCAACGCTCCTCAAAGCACGTTATTTTTTTTGTTTTCTGAGAGCAGACATCTTTTCCATGGAAATAAATTCTGTGAGGAGATTTTGCCATTGGTTTATGTTTAAGGATTTTTTGTCTTTCCAATTTAGTAATATTGTTTTTTTTGCTATAGCTAGTGCCGCAAGGATTGATTGTGATTGGTTTGCTGGAAGTTGAAGCATTGTCAGGTCTCCAATCAAACAAAGATTTGGAGATAAAGGAATCCTGCAGTCCAAAATGGAGGACAGTTTTTCAGTGATTAGAATCCAAAAGTGTTGAACTGGGGAGCAAAGCCATAAGGTATGTAGATAGGAATCCGCTGTATTCTGGGTGCACTGAGAGCAGATGTCTGTTGCTGAGAAGCCCATTTTATGCATTTTCTGTTGGGTAATGTGGGATCTGTGGAGGACCTTGTATTGAATTAGCTGAAGGTTTGTGTTTTTTGTCATCTTAAAAGTATTACAACAAATTTCTGTCCAGAAATCAGTGCTCGGGGTGATTGAGAGTTCAGCCTCCCACTTCGCGATTGGTAAGTAATTACAGTTACAGTTTTTATTTACAGTTTTTTTGATTTTGTTGAGATTTTTTTCATATATATAGCCAGTTCTGGAGGTTGTAAAGTAGTTAAGTCTAGTGGAGTAGTTTTCTTTATTGTCTCTGTTACTTGTAAGTACTGTAGAAAGTTACTTTTATTTATATTAAATGTTTGGGTTAGATTGTTATATGTCCTGAGCTTATCATTTTTGAAGAGGTCTTGGAGATTAATAATTCCGCTATCTTCCCATGTTTTTAGATAGAGCGGTGTTTTTCTGTTTCTAAAGTCAGGGTTGTGCCAGATTGGAGACAGCATGTTAGTTTTTAATTGAACATTTGTAATGTCTGGGGCTTTCCACCACGCAGTCAGGGTGGAGGCAATCAGTGGGTTTTTAAAGCAGTTATGACGTTTCAGGGTCACAGTGATAAAAGGGAGATCAGAGAGTTTAATATGTTTGCAGTCTAGCTGTTCTATTTCTAGCCAGGTGTTGTGGTATTCTTTTGGTTTTAACCATTCTGTTAAATATAGAATTTGGTTTGCTAGGTAATAATGCGTGAAATTAGGGGCTTCCAACCCTCCCTCGCTTTTATTTTTTTGAAGAGTTGAAAGGTTTATTTTGGTTTTTTTATTCCTAGCATAGAATTTTGTAATTGCAGAATCTAATCTTTTGAACCATTGCGTTGGTGGTTTCAGTGGGATCATAGAGAACAGATAGTTTATTTTAGGTAAGATTTTCATTTTAACTGAGGCTATTCTGCCAAGGAGTGAGATGAGGAGATTGTTCCATCTCCGCAGGTCTTCTGTGACTTTATTTAACAGAGGGTCTAGGTTCAGTTTAATTAATTCATTTAGGTTTGGTGATATATTTAAGCCTAGATATTTAATTATATTTGTGGGGGAGGGGTATTGTGGGTTTTGGGTTGCTGGGTTCCATGAATTTTTCGTTAAAGGAAGGATTGATGATTTTGACCAGTTAATGGAATAGTCTGATAGTTTAGAGAAGCTGTTTATTAGTTTAAATAATTCTTCTAATGAAGATTGGGGTTCTTCTAAATAGAGTAAAATGTCATCCGCATAAAGATTAATTTTGTGTTCTGAGATGGATGAGTGGATTCCTCTAATAACAGAGTTCTGACGAACAGCTGATGCGAGAGGTTCAACAAATATTGCAAAAAGCAAAGGTGAGAGTGGGCAACCTTGTCTCGTTCCCCTCTGCAGTGTGAAGCTTTAGGATGTTATTTTGTTTGTGGTTACTGAGGCCTTAGGTTTAGAGTATAGGGTGGAGATCCATTGTATGAATGAATCTCCAAAGCCAAATTTGCCAAGGACATCAAGGAGGAACGACCAGTTGACTCTATCAAATGCTTTTTCTGTGTCTAGTGACAAGATTATTGTTTTCTTTTTAGAGTTCTGTGCCATGTTGATCAAATTAAACAGCCTTCTAACATTGTCTGTGGAGTGTCTATTTTTAATAAATCCTGTCTGGTCTTGGTATATAATTGACTGTACGACTTTCTCTAACCTGGAAGTGAGTGCTTTGGAAATAATTTTTATGTCTGTGTTAATAAGTGAGATGGGACGGTAGCTTGAGGGTAACATGGGGTTTTTGTCTGGTTTAAGTAGTAATTTAATGTTTGCTGTATTCATGTGACCTCCTACATAACCTTTATTTTTAATCTCTGTTACTACTCTGAAAAAGAGCGGAGCCAGTATTGACCAGAAGTGTTTTAGGAATTCAGCAGGGAACCCATTAAGTAAGGAAGTATTAAAGCGCCACAGAGAGGAGAATTTCTGATTAGGGTCACACTTCAGGGTGAGGGATATCGGGGCATGATCGCTAATGATTATAGGATGTATTTTAGAGGAAATCTTATGTGCAATGGATTTATTTGAGAGAAAGAAGTCGATTCGGGAGAAGGATTTATGCACAGGGGAGAAGAAGGTGTATTTTTTTTTAGTTGGATTGTTCAGTCTCCATACGTCACCTATTCCAAGATCATCCATGTAATTCATTAATACTTTAGCAGATCGAGACGGTTTTGTATTTGGGCACTTTTTTTTTAAGTCATTTTGTGCGTTTGTGCACAAAATGATCCTGATGGCCACATGTGGCCCCCAGGCCGCCAGTTGTCCATGTCTGGTTTACAGTTTCCCTTTTTTTACGCTGCTGAGTTTGTTGGACTTATGATCAGAATAGATGCTTAAGTAACCATGTGTTTTACTTCATCATGTAGTTTATTGGCTTAAAACAATAGCAAGAGTGTTTGGAGAACCAAAGACTACCAGTATATTGATCAGCTGACCTTTACAAACACAAAGTTTACCATTTTAGAACCTCTCATACTGTTATTTGAAGTTATTTCCTCATAACTTTTACTAGCATGTTTAGCAAAAAAAAAACAAACAAAATCACTATTTTCTCAGAAAAGGAAGTTTTTTTGTGCTTTTTCTCTGTTTTTCTCGCGCTGGTTTTCTCACATTTTTTTAAAACTTTGTTTGACATTATCGTCATATGTAGCAATTGATTTATGAACATTAGCATGTGCTAATGTAGCCACAGGGCTACGAACACCCTGGGTTCTGAATGAAGATATGTGATGACATGTAACAGGGTTGGGGTCAATTATATTTGTAATCACGTAATTGATCATTAATTACAATTCTGATGGAATTATCAATCTATCTATCTATATCTATACTATATCTATCTATACTATAATTCAAGGATGGTCTGTGTGTGTGTGTGTGTGTGTGTGTGTGTGTGTGTGTGTGTGTGTGTGTGTGTGTGTGTGTGTGTGTAGCAAATATCTCCCAGACGCGGTGCCAGTTCCACCTGAAACTTTGTCAACGCCTTCCAAATACCCCGAGTTTGTGCATCTGTTATTTTTAAGTAATTTGGTCATTTCCAAATGTTTATTTTAATTTTATTCACTTCTGAACGGCTCAGAAGTGAAACCTATTGAGCTTTTGACCTCAGGGTGTGAGGGGGCGCTAGAGCATCATCTACTGTATATCTATTTCACTACACAGCTCACTTCCTGTGTGTGCGATGGCTGATGTGTTCTCCGTAACATGTGTGAGCGAGAACCAGCCCCCATAGACCCTACAGTCGCATTACATTTCTGTATATATAGATAGTCTGCCCATACATGTATGAATATATACATATGTAGGTGTTTGTGTACATGTACTGTATATATGTATATATATATATATATATATATATATATACAGTATGTATATATATATATGTATGTATGTGCTTGTATAACAGGGCGCATACAGTATGTGTGTGTATATTAATATATGTAAAATTCTGTACATAACCTCGACTTTTACAACATTGATAACTTAATTGTAAATTGTGTTCTACATATATATATATATATATATATATATATATATATATATATATATATATATATAGTGAAAGCCTTTTTTATTATTTTAAAACATTTAATCTTTTCATGTGTACATGGTTCTCACATTTGCTTTGGCAATGTAAACCTGTTTTCTCATGTCAATAGAGCTGTTTAGAATTTAATTAGAGAACCAACGGAGGAGATTAGAGTCCCAGGTAGAGAGTCTCACACACACACACACACACACACACACACACACACACACACACACACACACATATCGATCAGTTGAGCTTCACTATCGATCACCGTCTCCATGACATGTGTGCAGGTATGTGAGTGTTGAGTGTATAACAGACCACCATTTAGTCCGGTTACAGTCTGTGTCACGGCACCCGTCCATAGGGTGGTATTGACTGTAGTGTTACAGTCAGATCTAAGTGTTTACATGTTACATAGTTAAGGTCACCTGATTACTGCAGCTTCACTCACGTCACACCTGACACTACATCACAAAATGACTCCAAAAAACATATATTTCAGAAAAATACACCAAACCACAACAAAAAATATGAAAATGACTCAATATATACAAAACTAAATATTTATACAAAAAATACAATAAAATGACAACACAATCACTACAATGACAACAAAAAACAATAATTATACAAAAAATGCACAAAAAGAAAAAAAACACCCACATTTCAGAGTTAAGGCTAAGGTTTTTGTTCTGTTGAGACCATTTTAATATTTGAAAAAGGTCTTAGATGCCCCCACAAAAACTAATAATATCAATATATTAATTGATAAGGAAACCTAACAAGGTAATCAATAAATGAGAAACTAATTAGATGATAGATAATATTTATTAGTGTATTTTACAGCTGATTTAAGACATGGGTCAAACTGACCCGTTAGCATTAGAGATGCTAACAGAATGCTAACACAAGAGGAAGGTAATTAATTGACTTTCAGTGGAAAGATAATCATGTAAATTTTAATTGTAATTGGAAAAAATACAGGTCACTAATCATAATTGACTTGTAATTGAACATGGATAATTAAAGGCGTAATTGTAATTGAAAAATGTAATTGGGTTAGGGTTAATAAAAAACAGTAGCTCAGATTAACTGAGACCACACTGCTTCTGTTTCCCAGTCACTGGCCATCATGTTGGTGCTATTATCAATAACTCTGCCTGTAATAGTTCATCTGCTCCCACAGCGAGAAACACAAACCTTTGTGAGTTATATATACATACGGACCAAAGGTGGTAGGAGGTGGAAACCCCTACCAAAAAGTCAACATCTGACTCTGTAACAGAACCTCAGACATGTCTGAGACCCAGTACCACACTGTTGCTGCTTCTGTTACACATATTTAACTCAGTCCAAATGGTTCTGACTGAGACTCTATCCCACTAGAGTCTACTCCTGCTACAGGTCCTTGTCCAGGTGGGCACTCCATTGCACCCGTCTTCTACCTGTACCACACAGGCTCCTGCCCCATATGCTGTAATCACTGCCCAATGTTGGAATTTCTCATTTTCTGTGGATTTTAAGTCAAAATCCCAAATGAAACTTTAGATTTATATTTTAAAATACAGACAATGTGTTCCAGCAACAAGAAAAATCATATCAGAAATGTAGACCCCCGCGGTGTTTAGCTCAGTGGGTTGAGCGCCCGCCCCATGTACAGAGGCTATAGTTCCTCACCTGCAGCGGGTCCAGGTTCGATTCCCGGCCTGGGACCCTCTCCTGCGTGTCATTCCCTGCTCTCTCTGACCCCTTTCCTGTCAAGCAACTGTCATATAAAGGCCACTAGAGCCAAAAAAAAATCCTTTAAAAAAAAAAAAAAAAAAAAAGAAATGTAGACCCTTCATTCTTGACTGCTTCACGTCTCTTTTGCTTTTCATTTAATTTTCCCACTATTTCACCTCGTCAATCATTTAACAGGAAAGGCACAGATTTCCATCTGAAATGTTAAGAAGGAAACTTCTGCACTTACCTCATTATCTAATGTATTTAGATCCCGGACGAGCCCCCAACTGTTGTGACGGTTTTGAATGGAATGAGACGGAGTCAAGTTGAAGGGTTAAAGGTCAGATGTGGACACAGGGTTGATTTGGTCAAAGGGTTTAGAGGTAGACGGGTCTGGGATTCAGAGGTTTCAGTGTGAGCGTTCCATGAATCTATCATTGTTCTGTAGCTGCTGATAGCGCTAAGCATAACAATGACAGAGCCTCTGAGAAAAGGCCTTGGCAAACGTTATCAGTACGATGGTATCTGGCCTGCTTAGGGCAATGTGAACAGAACCAGGAGAGATTCTGTAATCACATGTCAGACTCCAACCCTGATCTGTGATGATGTGATCCTCACTAACGTTCTGCCTTCTTTTCTCACCATGTGACCATTCTTCTGGTTTCTCTACTCATCCAGTCTCCATCTCAGCACCCCCAGCCATGGCTAACATCTGGAACATAACAGAACACCTGGATCCAAGAGCCCAACAAAAACATCCCCCCCACATTCTCGTGATGCGTTTACTGCCTGAATAGAAACAGCTGGAGAGAAAACTTCTACAAAGGTATTTTATAAGGAAGAGAAAACCATACAGAACAGAAAGTGTTGGATTTCTAAATCCTGTCCAGTTTTAATATTTAAAAAAGAAGAATCCAGCTCATTTGGTGTTTAAATGGTGAGGTTACTGGTGTTTTATTTTTCTACAGCGTTTCTTACCTTTGGATTGGTGGTCAGGTGGTTTTTTACCAACACTAGTCAAACAGGCGCTCTGTGGGGGTCGGACACTTTGTACAGTAAATATTTTATTTTTCCCGTGGAATGTGAAAACTATTTTTTCAATGTGTGAACGAAGGGATTGATTCAGTGAAGCTGAGGGATCAATAATTCAAAGTGTTTCCTCCTTGTTCTCGTCGTGCTCGTGTCGAACTCACAGGAACCTTTCTTTAGTTCTTCTTCTCTATCTTTATATTCTGCACACTTTGAGAAGGAGCATATGCTCCGCCTCCTCGCTCTGTATGTATCACACTGAGAGAAAAGACTCTTTGATGTCTCTTTTTTTCTGAATAATGGAAAATAGTATTTTTTACCAACAAACAAACATCAAAGAACAAAATAAAATAAATCTAATGCTAATGTCTTTGTATTTGTGGCATCGACAGAAGTTCATGTTCCTAATTAGACAAATCTTATTTTGTGAAGTTCCTGTTTGTACATTTCTATTTGTTCACTGTATGGACAGTGTGTACTCACTCACCCAGTCAGACTACAAAGGCAGCTCACGACATCAAAGGCAGGTGTGTTTAATGGTTTACTTTATTCAGACAACTTTACTTTGATATCCTGTCATATTCATAAATAATATATTTTTTTCAAAAAGAAGACAAAATGAACTTCCTGGAATTATTATGCAGAAGTCAAGAAAACATCAAAGTGATCCGCAGACAAACTTGTTGGAATTATCAAAGGCAGGTGGAACTGCAGTTCTCCAGGAACAGTGTCTCTCTCTCTGTAATCATTCTTTTATCTCAGTTCGTCCCGTTTATTGGTACATTTACAATATTTATATTGTTTCCACTTCCTGAAGAATGTAACGTTTTATGAACGAGCTTCCACATCTTTTGGTCCCAGTAAAAAAACAAGCTTTTCTTAATAAAAAGCACATTGAGCTTATTTAAAGCTTTCAAGAATATTAACAGTTTTTATTCTCTTTCTCCTATAACAACTGTTTTTTTTGTTTACATTCCCATTGAATTTAACAATTCATTGATTGATGTTGGACTGAAACTCTGTGTACGTTCACCTGGTTACCATGGTTACTGTAGTTTATTTATCCTCCGTGCTGTGATGACGACACACTGCCCTCTTTTTTTGCTGTTCTCACCATATTTCAGCTTACTCTGTCTTTTCTTTATGCACACGAGCAAACATATTGATGATTCAGCTCTTTTCTTCTTTTCTTCTTGTGACCTCACACTTCTCCATCCCAGCAAAAGTGAAAAGTATGTCGGCATACTAATAATAAAAATTAAAAAAAACAGTATCAACCAATGATTTGTTCCTGTTTTTTTTTCTACACTACATTTTTTTCATGACATTTAAACACATTGATTTGGTAATCTTCAGTTACAACATATGAATGTTTATGGTGTAAAGTCCTGACTTTTCATGATGTCTCTGAGCTGTGGGAGAAGGATTATAGTGTTAAAGCTAACATGAGGACGAAGAAAACCATGTCTTTGAACATAACTTTATTTCATTTTAAAAGGCTTTGTTCAAACATGTGGACGATAAACAGTCCAACATATCAACACGCAGGAGAAACATAAAATGTAACATTATAAACTATGGACATTATAAAAGGAAAAAAATTAAACGAATATATTATTTTGGGAAAAATTTTGAGAATTTTTATTCATTCTAAAAAAGTGTTTTTTTTCCAAAATAAGAGTTGTAGTACAGACACATGGAGAGAATCTATGAGTGATGTGGAAAAGACCCATATTTCAGAGGTAAGGCTATAAAGTAAGGCATAAAAATGGAAGAATTATGAATTCTTTTTTTTTTAGATAGTTCTATTCATAGTAAGAAATCGATTTTTTTCTGAGATAAGGCTATCATAAGACCCTAAAAACGAGTTCAAATAAGATGAGCACACTTAAAATGCAGTAAGGCATGACAGGCCCGCAGAACGTTTCCGCGCCGAATAGCACGTACAACCTTCCTGAGAATTCAATGAAAGGACTTGGTTCCACCGAGTAAAGCAAATGAAATTGTGTATGATGTAAAATTGTAATCTACGTTGCCTTTGAAACAACATATTACACGACTATGTTTCAATAAAGTTAGAAATTACCGGAAAAAGGGATAATGGGGGTGGGCCCCCATGCCCCATTTGAAAAAAAAGGGCTCCGAGCGTCTCATCATATTCATTCATAGAGTATTCATATCAAACTGCATTCTGATCTAACAAGAACTAATGGAGCAGTAGTTATTTGAAAAATGGTGCCCCTGTGCACGTAATGGGCTCCATTTACATATTGGTATGTGCCAATAATTCGGGACCATCAACCGTCATAATATTTGACTCGCAAATAAATGAGAAATTGACTTTTGTTTTGTTTTTCTTTTGGGGTCCCCCAAGTCAGAAATTAGGCTCCGAGCGTTGATGCGTACACATCCATAAATTATAGCTAGCACATTTCAGCCTGATCTATGAATAACAGAGTAGTAGTGATTTTACTGTTCACAACAACAGGAAGAACAACCAAGTAAGGGCGTTTAGAGTCCGGTATCCCTGGACTAAAAATGCCCTCATTTTGGAGGTAAGGCTATATTAATATTACATAACGTGCCTGCACTTGAAAACCCTCGGCCTGAAAAATCCTCAAAATATTAATTGTCATGAAAAATAAATGACATTGATTTATTGTGACCACACTAAGCACTTCAGTGAATTTATAGATTTAAATGGTTCATCCGTGACATTTATAATATCGGTAGAGGAATAAAACATGATTAAATATGATTACTCACCTGTTTATCCATCCATCCATCCATTTTCAGACCCACTTATTCCTGTATGACAGGGTCGGGGGGGTCTGCTGGTGCCAATCTCTGGCTCTCATTGGGCGCTGGGCGGGGGTACACCCTGGACAGGGCCCCAGTCCACCTGTTTATGTATATAATTTTATTACGTAGTAGATACTGTGACAAACACAAAGATGAAAAGTGTTACCATTGACTGAAGGTCACCTTACAGCAGGTATCAATGGTCCTTCTTTAAAATCAGTCCATTACAAAGTTTTTTTCAAAATCCTGAAAAACGCTGGAAACATTTGGAAATTTCTTTTCCGAGATAAAGCTACAGTAAAACCCTAAAAACTAGTGCACACTTGAACTGAGGTGAAAATACAGTAAGGCATGAAAAATTATAAAAAATTTGAAAAAACACAATTTGTAGATAACTCTATGATGTATGAAGATGGAAAATATGGTGAACATGTTGATAGAATCTCTGTGATTTTGGGGAATTATATTTATGATGAATAGTTATTGATCATTTAAACACCAGAAAATTCTCAAAAATGTACATCTTATTTCACCAAAATTAGCGTTTGAACATGTGGAGATCATCTATGTGTGATATGGTTTTCACAAGACTAGGACATGAATGTTGAAATTGAGACCCTCAGACCATGAGACCATGAGACCCTCAGACCATGAGACCCTCAGACCATGAGACCATGAGACCATGAGACCATGAGACCCTCAGACCATGAGACCATGAGACCCTGACATATTGGAAGGGCTGTTGTCTTTCAGCTGGTCTGCGAATGTCTCGGGATCCCCAGGAACAGCTGGAGGAAGTGGGCGGGGACAGGGAAGTATGGGCCTTACTGCTATGGATGGATGGATGGAAGGATGGATGGATGAATAAATAGATGGATGGATAAATGGATGGATGGATAAATAGATGGATGGATGGATGGATGAATAAATATATGGATGGATGGATGGATGGATAAATAAAAGAATAGATGGACGGATGGATGAATGAATAAATAGATGGATAAATGGTTGGATGGATAAATAAAAGAATAGATGGACGGATGGATGAATGAATTGATGAGTTATCTTCAGGAGTTTTTAGCTTTAATCAATGTGACATAGTGTGGTGACCACTTCGGGACTGTTCTCTCACCCAAGGGGTTGATGGGTAGGAGGTGTGGTTTTACGGCCTATATAATGTGTTGGCGCGCTTTGTATTGTTATTCGTGTGATGCTGCTGAAAGGATAAAAGCTGTACTAACCTCCACCTGAGTCGTTCCTTCATCCTGCCACATTGGTGACCCAGTGATGAACATTTTCGAGGAAGGAGAAGGCGGTGTCTCTTCGTCAGCCATGTCGCCCCAACTCTCACAGCCGGCCGGTTTCGCCGCATCTGTGAAGCTTCCAGAGTTCTGGCAGAGCCACCCGGCTGTGTGGTTCCAGCATGTCGAAGCGCTGTTCCACCTGCGAGGAATCATGGTGGACGACTCCAGGTACTTCTTGGTTGTCGCGGCTCTGGATCAGCAGTCCACATGCCTTGTCAGGCAGTTGCTGCGCGACCCGCCGCACCGTGGGAAATACTCTGCGCTTAAGCAGCTGCTGCTCCGGAGATTCAGCCTGTCTGCCGCGGAGAGGGCAGATCAGTTGCTTTCCCTGCCGAGGTTGGGTGATGGCTCGGCGGTTGACTTAATGGACGGCATGCTGTCGTTACTGGGATCGGATGATGGAGGCTTCCTTTTCCTCCGTCATCTTCCGCCTCCAGTGCGCGCTGCCTTAGTCAACTCCCCAAGTTTGGCAGCTGGCGATTATCGAGGGTTGGCTGAAGAGGCCGATCGGGTAATGCTAGCTACCAGACGTTTCTCCGTGCTGGGCGTGGTGTCGGAACACCTGCAGCAGACGGATGTGGATGAGAGCTCGGCGGTGGTGGCTGGAGTCTCCACCCGGAGACAGCGCAGAGGCTCCCTGTGTTTTTTCTAAGGCACGGAGCTGCGTGCCTCTGTGCGCTTTTGAAATGCAGGGAAACGCCAAAGCCAGCACTCAGTGGCAGCTGTGGATGTTGGCGAGCAAGAGGAGCTGCTGTTTTTGGAGGACTCCCTTTCTGGGAGGTGGTTCTTGGTAGACTCCAGTTCTCAGAAGAGCCTTCTTCCCCCAGCAAAGTCGGACCTGTCATCACGGAGCAGCGGGCTGCTGCTGAGTGCAGCGAACGGATCCTCTATTCAGACTTATGGCATCAGGTCTGTGACTGTTTGTTTTCGTGGGGGCGCAGTTTTAAATGGGATTTTGTTATTGCTTCCATTACAGTTCCCATCATAGGTGCAGATGTTCTGTGTGCAAATGGTTTGTTAGTGGATGTTGCTAATCGCCGTTTGATTGATGCTGTGTCTTATGCCACTTTTCCGTGTCAAACTGGGGGATTTGGGCTGTTAACTCTTGTTAATTTCTCTGCATCCGGCAGTGTTTATCAGCAGTTATTGGCGGGTTTTCCATCATTGACCACTCCCGCGTTTTCTACTGCAGTTACGAAGCATGGTGTGGAACATTTTATGGCGCCTCGATGACACGAAGTTGGCGACGGCAAAAGACGAGTTTTCCACTATGGAGCGTTTGGGGATCGTCTGACGCTCCAACAGCCCGTGGGCTTCTCCGCTTCACATAATGCCCAAGGCGGATGGGTCATGGCGTCCGTGCGGCGATTTTTGTCGCTTAAATAACATCACCGCACATGACTGCTATCCCATCCCGCACATTCAGGATTTTTCCACGCACCAGGTCGACCTGGTGTGCGGTTATCAGGTTCCTGTGTGTGCAGAGAATGTTCCTAAGACCGCGGTGATTACTCCGTTTGGCCTCTTTGAGTTTTTGCGAATGCCTTTTGGCCTCAAGGGGGCAGCGCAAGCCTTTCAGAGGTTGATGGACTCAGTGTTGTGCGACCTTAGGTTTGTGTTCGTCTATTTAGACGATATCCTGGTGGCCAGCCCTTCGGTGGAGGATCACCTGTCGCATCTAAAGCTGGTTTTTCAGCGCCTCGACGAACATGGCCTGATTGTTAACCTGGCTGGAAAGCCAAGGACCTGGTCGATTGGACCCCTGAGCGGGTCCTAGCTTTTGACCAGGCTAAAGCTGCTCTGGCGGATGCAGCACTTCTGGCGCACCCCTCGCCCACCGCACCTGTTGCCCTGACAACAGATGCTTCGGACATAGCTGTGGGGGTGGTGGTCGAGCAGCGCGTGGCTGGCGTGTGGCAGCCTCTTGCATTTTTCAGTTGTAAGCTTAGGGACAACGAGCGTAAGTACAGTATTTTTGACAGAGAGCTGCTCGCACTTTATATAGCGAGTCGTCATTTCCGTTTCCTGCTAGAGGGCCGTTCTTTCACAACCTATGTCATCCATAAGCCTTTGATGTTTGCAATGGCTAAGATGTCTGAGCTGTGGTCAGCTTGTCAACAGCGCCACCTAGTGTTCATCTCTGAGTTTGCGACGGACAGTCAGCATGTTGCTGGGAAGGCCAACCCTCTTACTGATTGTTTGTCATGTGTGCTGTCGTGTCCTGTGCTCCTTGGTGGGGATTTTTCCGCCATGGCGGCCGACCAGGCCAGTGATCCAGACATCCTCGCCTTTAAGTCAGCCAGTACAGGCCTTAAGCTCAAGGAGGTTGTGGTGCAGGAAGGTGGTAGTGCTCTCCTCTGTGACGTCTCCATGGGACGTCCTTGGCCTGTCGTGCCGGTTGCCTGGTGCCGTAGAGTATTTGAGTTGATTCACTCCCTCTCACACCCGGGGGTCCGGGCGTCGGTCAAGCTGGTCGGGGCAAAGTTTGTCTGGCCTGGGCTTCGCAAAGGGGTCAAAGAGTGGGCAGCTTCGTGCGTGGCGTGTCAGGGCGCTAAGGTTCACAGGGACACCAGGGCACCCCTTGAACCATTTCTGATTCCAGCTAGGCGGTTCGATCACGTGCATGTGGACCTGGTGGGTTCTTTGCCTTCCTCACAAGGCTTTGCACACCTGCTGACGATGGTAGATAGGAACATCAGATGGCCAGAGGCAGTTCCTCTATCTTCCACGACATCTGCAGATGTAGCTTGTGCATTTCTTTTAGCTTGGGTCCCACGTTTTGGTACCCCCTCAGACATCACCTCCGACAGAGGTCCTCAGTTTGCCTCGGAGCTCTGGTCGGCGCTGGCTAGGTCCCTGAGCGAGCAGGTTCACCGCACTACCAAGTACCATCCCAAGGCTAACGGTTTGTGTGATCGTTTTCACCGGTCGCTCAAGGCGGCGTTGCGTCCTGCACTTTCGGATGGTAACTGGGTGGATCATTTGCCATGGGTGATGCTTGGTCTGCGTTCAGCTCCTAAGGAGGACTTAGATGCCTCCCCTGCTGAGTTGGTCCTCGGTCAGCCACTCCGTGTACCGGGGGAACTTTTGCCTGAGAGTTCTGCCCCATTTTCGCATCCCGGGTGTGTCCTTTTTTGCCTGAGAACACTCTCACGCTGGTGCACCATTTTTTCCCGCGTTCTTTTGTGCCTGTTGAGCTCTCTATGGCCCGTTTCGTTTTTCTGCGGCATGATGCCCACCGGTCACCGTTTCGGCCCTCTTATGATGGCCCATTTAGGGTGCTTGAGGCGGGTTCTAAGACTTTTGTGCTGGATGTGGTTGGGCGCCGGGAGCTTAAACCTGCACACATGTTGTCTGATGATGTTGTGTGTCCGGCCCAGGTCCCCTGTCGTGGTTGGCCTCCTACTAGGGTCCTGGAGGGGCCCTCACTTGTTCAGTGCCCTGATTCGGGACCTGTGTTGGGTGGAGTTTCTTCTGCCCGTCGCCCGTGTGGACGTCCACGTCGACTGGTTCCGCCAGCTGAGGCTGAGGTGGGGCGGCGCAGCCATTTTGGCAGGTTGATCAGGCCGCCAGTGAAGGTCTGAACTTTGCCCCAGGAAGCCCCTCTGTGTGTTTGGGGGTGGGGTGGGGGGGCTTTGTGATGAGCACTTGAGAACTGTTCTCTCACCCAAGGAGTTGATGGGTAGGAGGTGTGGTTTTACGCCCTATATAATGTGTTGGCGCGTATCATTATTTGTGTGATGCTTCTGAACTGATTAAAAAACTGTACTAACGGGGGGCGCTCGTGAACAGCGACATGTGAGGATGTGTAGCATTGTTGCCCTGCAGGGTTTCACCAGTTTTTTATAAATATATGTTACTATCTGACATTTAAGCGCTACCTGCCGTCATCTGAAACCCTACTGCAAATACCAGTGCCGTGTGAAATATCATTTTTGCAATGTCTGTTTCTAAAGGCTCCAAAAAGGCGGAACTCGCTAAAGCAGCCGAGGCTGCTGCTACATTCCTGGATACGGCTAAGCTAATGGCTGCGATAGCTAACTTGGAAAAAACTGTTGTGGAAAGATAACTACGTTGGAGGCAAAAGTAGAATCCAAGTGCCAAACGCTCTACGAGACGATTGATTCCCTCCGCAGTCATTTCAAAGAGCAACTGTATGGTGTCCAGACGGAATTATGTGCTAAAATAAACCCACTAGCCACTAGCTTCTCCGACCACCAGGCCTGGCTAACTAGCTTGGAAGAAGCTACAAACACATACTCCGATAGAGTGGTGGTTTTGGAGGAAGAGGTTCACAGTTTGAAAGAAACTGTATCAGCCCTTGTGAATAAAACTGAGGACCTGGAGGGAAGACAACGCCGCTGCAACATACGAATACTTGGGGTAAGAGAACAGTTTGAGGCCGGGACACGACCTGTTGCTTGTGTGGCTAAGCTACTTCAGGAACTTTTGAGCTTGGATGCGGCCCCCACACTGGACGCGGCGCATCGCAGTCTACAACCAGCCCCGGTGAGAGGACAGAGACCCAGGCCGCTCATTGTTAAGTTTCATTACAACCAAGAAAAACTGGAGGTTCTACGCAAAGCGCGGAGGAACGGGCCCCTGCTCTACAATAATGACAAGATCCTCATCTTTCCGGACCTGCCGCCTACAGTAGTGAGGAGGAGAGGGGCGTTCAAGGATGTGAAGGAGTTGCTCCGCGGCTGTCAAGACGTTAGATATGGTATGCTGTATCCCGCAAAACTGAGGATCTCCTCGCCTTTGGGGGAAAAGTTCTTTACTGATCCAGTGGCTGCTAAGGACTACACCATGAAGCATTTGGTGCAGAATGGCAGACAGGATGAGGGCTGAATATAATATAATGATGGGGAACTCATTGGTTTATAATGTGATTGTTAATATAATTGTTCTCTATTAACCCGCATATTGTAGAGTAGTAAGTTGGATGGCAGTATTTGATGTCATACTGTATTTTGTCAGTTAAGTATTCTTAGAAACCTTTTGTTCCCTGCTGAGGGGAATGTTAGTGTTAGAACGAGTTACATGTTACATCTAGGCTCTTTGGGGGGTGGGCTGAGGCTGTCTCCTCCTGTGTGGAGGAGGAGCCTGTGGGGGTTGGATTTCTTACTGTGTGTTTTGTTTTTTCTTCCTTTCCTTTTCTTTCTTTGTTTACTTGGCTGCACTCATTTGCTCCATACAGATGTTGCTCCACACCCACCATGATTGCCCATACTCAGTGTGAACATGGCCACCTCCTCTAATCAATACGAACAAGTGGGCCCTGTTCTACAACATGTATGACATGGAATGTGAAGGGACTTAATAATCTGGTCAAACGTAAAAGGATTTTTGCTCATCTTCAGACCTTTAAAGCGGACATTGTCTTTTTACAGGAGACACACCTGCGCCCCACAGTGTAATAAACTGTTGTGTAACTGGTTTTCACAAGTGTAACATTCAGGCTTTGATTCCAAGGCCAGAGGTGTCGCTATACTTATTAAGAGGAATCTATGTAACACATGATGTCAATGGTCGTTTTGTCATAATTACAGGTAAATTACACAATACCCCGGTCACATTATTAAATGTTTATGCCCCTAACTGGGATAATCCACAGTTTTTTAAGAAAATCATTGGTCTATTGCCTGATTTCAATACTTCCTATTTGATAATGGGAGGGGATTTGAATGTTGTATTTGATCCAAGTCTGGATAGATCGAAAACGCGTCAATCTGCAGAGATTTCCAAATCGGCCTCAGTTATTAATTCCTTTCTCCAAAATTACGGTATCTCTGACCCGCTGCGTGCAACCGAGCCCGTCGCAAAATATTATTGGTTCTTCTCCCCAGTACATCACTCGTACTCTAGGATTGATTATTTCCTATTGGATAATTTTCTTATTCCTAAAGTTACTAAATGTAAATATCATACCATTGTTATTGCTGATCATGCACCGGTTCAACTAGATATTTCATTTCTGAATTCTTGTGCCATGCAGCGGGTCTGGAGATTTGATTCAACTTTATTGTCTGATGAAGAATTTCGTAAATACTTAACGTATCAAATTGACTTTTTTCTGGACCTTAATGATACCCCAGACATCTCAAAATCCATACTATGGGAATCTCTGAAGGCATACCTACGCAGCCAAATTATCTCCTTTGCAGCTTAGAAAAATAAAAAACGTTTTAATCGACTTAAGGAACTGACTGAGCTTATAGCAAACCTGGAATCACAATATGCTAGTAATCCATCTCCGGATCTGTACAAACAAAAACTATTGCTGCAATCTGAATTTGAAACCCTTTCAATTAAACAGACAGAGAAACTTTTGCTCAGAACAAGTCAAAAGCTTTATGAACATAGAGAAAGAGCCAATAGACTTCTCTCGCATCAGCTGCGTCAGTCGGTCTTAAGTAACTCAATACCTGAAATCAGAGTAGACTCTAATCGAACAACAACTGACCCTAAAGAGATTAATACAGTTTTTAAGACATTTTACCAAAAGCTCTACACCAGTCAGACTGCATGTACAACAAATGATATAGATTTATTTCTAGGTAGATTAGATATTCCTACAATTGCGACAGATCAACAGGAGTCACTTGAGGGACCTGTATGCATAGCTGAAATTTTAAAGGCGATTGGGTCTCTGCAGAGCGGCAAAGCGCCAGGTCCAGATGGGTTTTCGTGTGATTTTTTCAAGGCATTTGCAAATAAGTTGGCACCTCTACTTTGTGATATGTTTTTAGAAATACATACAAATAATAAGTTGCCACAAACCTTGTCCCAAGCCACAATCTCTGTTACTAAAAAAAGATAAAGACCCTCAAAAATGTGATTCTTATAGGCCAATCAGTCTACTAAATGTGGACTATAAAATTCTTACAAACATTTTTGCACTCTGCCTTGAAGGTATCGCTCCCACAATCATCCATGAAGATCAAACTGGCTTTGTTGCAAATCAACAGTCCTATTTTAACACTCGACGCTTATTCAACGTTTTGTATTCTGACCACTCCACAGATCAGCCTGAAGTGATTGTCTCTCTCGATGCCGAAAAGGCTTTTGATTGTGTGGAGTGGCCATATTTGTTATCGGTCATGAGAAAGTTTGGTTTTGGGCCAAAATTCATATCATGGATTAAGATTTTATATTCAGTGCCACTCTCCTCAGTTCGGACGAACAATATTGTTTCAGACTATTTCCCACTATATAGAGGTACCCACCAGGGCTGCCCCTTGAGCCCCTTGCTTTTCGATATTGCAATCAAGCCTTTGGCTGTGGCACTGCATTCGGATGAAGGTGTTAGGAGGATTAGTCGAGGAGGAGCTATTCACAAATTATCTCTTTATGCGGACGACTTGCTTTTGTACATAACGGACCCGTTGGAGTCTATCCTGAGAATGTTGGAACTGCTTGCCTCGTATGGCCTCTTGTCAGGGTACAAGTTGAATCTGGGAAAAAGTACACTCGTTCCCATAAACCAGCTAGCTAAAGACCTGGATTATATAAATATTCCATTCAAAATTGAGGAAAAATCATTTACATATCTGGGGGTACAAATTTCCAATTCCTATAACAGTCTTTTTAAATATAACTTCACCCCGTTTCTTGATAGAACCAAAGCAGATCTGTTGCGTTGGTCGGTCTTACCCATCTCTCTTGCCGGGCATATTAATACTGTTAAGATGGTCATTTTGCCCAGATTCACGTGTATCTTTTTCAGATGCTGCCTTTATTTCTTCCCAAAAAAATTGATGGTATTGTGACTTCATTTATATGGAACCAGAAATGTCCAAGGATTCAGAAATCTAGATTACAGTGTTCTATTCATCTCCGTAACATTGCTAAAATCAGATCTATCCTGTCTCAGGGCGACGCCGAAAAACTAGTCCATGCTTTTGTTACCTCTAGACTGGATTATTGTAATTCTCTTTTAGCAGGCTGCCCGAGCAAGTCGCTTAAGACACTTCAGCTAGTTCAAAATGCTGCAGCACGTGTACTGACTAAAACTAGGAGAAGAGATCACATTACTCCTGTATTAGCCTCTCTGCATTGGCTTCCCATAAAATATAGAATAGAATTCAAGATTCTTCTTCTCACTTATAAAGCCCTAAATGGACAGGCACCAGTCTATCTCAAGGAGCTTGTAGTGCCATACAATCCCCCCAGAACACTACGCTCTCAAAATGCTGGACTACTCGTTGTTCCATTCATCTCTAAAAGTAGTATAGGAGGAAGAGCTTTCAGTTATCAGGCCCCACTTCTCTGGAACCATCTACCAACCACGGTTCGGGGGGCAGACACCCTCTCTACCTTTAAGGTTAGGCTCAAAACATTCCTCTTTGGTAAAGCTTTTAGTTAGGAACCAGCTCATAGCTCATAATTAAGATGCAATAGGCATAGACTGCCGGGGGGGGGGGGGGGGGGGGGGTCTGGCATGCTCGGTTGGAGAGAGGTTGGAGAGGGCGTTAAGAGAGAGGTCATTTAGGTTAGAGAGGGACCGGAGAGGGTCCCATTCCTCTTTCAAACACTCCCTCTATGTCTGCTTCTTCCCTTGTGTGTTTGCTCCTGTTCTCCTTCTGGCTTTTGTCTTGCAGGTCCGTGGGATCCTCAGTGTGGAGTTACAGAGTCTCAACAACTCTGTCTCCACCCTTTCCTCTGCACACACCCAACACAGCATAACGTGGATGGCTGTTCATCATAGGAATGGGATCCACACAAGGTTCCTGCTGCTTAACAGAAGGTTTTCCTTGCCGCCATGATGAATTCATGTTGGGTGTGGGATACATATGTATGTGTATGTACGTATATATGCATATGTGTGTATCCATAAAATGAAGAGTCCGTCCTTAAGACTGCTCTATTGTAAAGTGCCTTGAGATACCATTGGTTATGATTTGGCGCTATACAAATAAAAGATTGATTGATTGATTGATTGATTGTTCTAGAGCTGAAGGTGGCCTTGCCCTACCAAATTTCATGTATTACTACTGGTCAGCTAATATTGTAAAACTTTCCACCTGGCTCCGCACATTTAAAGAGGGCGGCGGCCCACTTTGGTCTGTTATGGAACATGGTTCTAGTCCTCCAACCACACCCATAGCTCTAATGTGTTCCTCATTGCCATTAGAGGGGAAAATAAAATTCACGAATCCATTGGTTAAAAGCTCTCTCAGTATCTGGTTTCAATGTCGTCGCCACTTTTCCTTCAAACAGATCCTTATTTATGCTCCTGTTACTTCTAACCCTTCTTTTCTACCAGCCTTAAATGAGTCGGGTTTCAAAATTTGGCAAACAAAAGGGATTGTGTTTTTCATTGATCTGTTTATTAATGGCTCATTTATGTCATTTGAAGACTTAGCAAAAAATTTTGATATTCCCAGATCTCACTTTTTCAGATATTTACAGGCCCGTAGCTTTGCATCAAAGCATTTCTCCACGTATCCAAACAAACCATACATTTGCCTCCTTGAAGACTGTTTGCAGCTACAATCTATTTCCAGAGGACAGATTTCCAAAATATACAATGCGTTGCATCACATACAGTAGATCCTACTTCTTTGGCTGAGGTGAAGACTTCTTGGGAACAAGACCTAAACATGAAAATATCTGGTGATACCTGGGAGTTAAGTATCAGGCTCATACATTCAACGTCCATCTACATACGACACTGTTTGATACAGTTTAAGGTTCTTCACGTTCTTATTTCACTAATGGGTTTCATGTTGGGTGTGGGATACATATGTATGTGTATATACGTATATATGCATATGTGTGTATCCATAAAATGAAGAGTTCGTCCTTAAGACTGCTCTACTGTAAAGTGCCTTGAGATACCATTGGTTATGATTTGGCGCTATACAAATAAAGATTGATTGATTGATTGATTGATTGATAAGGCCAGGCTTGCTAGAATATACGGTACCTCTGATGATGCGTGCCCAAGATGCACCATGAGCCATATGTTTTGGTCCTGTGTGGCATTGGGTGGGTTTTGGGGTTCTATATTTGATGCTTTCTCACATGTGTGTGGCAGAAAGATTGATCCCAATCCGATTACCGCAGTGTTTGGTGTTGTCCCAAATGGACATGGATTGAATACGTACCAGACCAGTACCATTGCCTTTTCATCACTTTTGGCCCGCAGACTCATTTTAACAAAGTGGAAGGACGTACAACCTCCTTCCTTTATTCAGTGGGTACGAGAGTTGATGATGTGTCTGCAAATGGAATATCTAAGGTACAGTTTACGTAGGTCAATAAATAAATATCATAGGACATGGTCGCCCTTCATTGCTTATGTTGAAGGTTTGCCTTTTACTTGAGTGGGATGTAAAGCATCATTTAATCATTGAGGAGTTGGTTTGTGCAGCGTATTGTATTGACTGTGTTTAATCTCTTTTTTTATGGATATCTTTTCACAAGTTGAGGGCTCATGTGCCGCTGGCTGGCGTTGTGGTGTAAATCTCTGTAAAATAAGTTTGAACAAGCTTTGATTCTTGAAACGTTTGTTTGTATAAAACTGAAAAATCTTTAAATAAAGTGTCAAAAAAAAAAAACTGTACTAACCTCCACCTGAGTCGTTCCTCATCCTGCCACAATAGATCTATTCTTCACCTGTCACTGAGCGCAATAATCAACATGAATATGTGATGAACTGATCAATGATGTCATGAAATAACTCAGCTTCTGTTTCTGTCTCTAATTATCGTGTGTGTGTGTGTGTGTGTGTGTGTGTGTGTGTGCTGCCTGCTGTTTTATTTCCTCACGTTGTGTTGGCAGAGCCGTGGAGCAGATTGTGTGTTTGGCTCCTGTTGTGATAGCGCTGCATCAGCACTATGTATTTCTATTTATTATTTATGTATTTTTATCAGCAGAAAAACACTCATGCTATGGTAGAACTATGGTTTTTCAATGTGATCCTTTAAAACAAAATCACAACGGAAATTGATGTGAAAAACCGTTTCAATGAAACAGTTTACTTTGAAATGTTAATATAAATTATATGTTAATAATGTGGGTGATACTCATTACGTATATGGTTGTTAATATGTTTGCCATAAAAAATATATATATAATTTTAGTGTCATAATTTAACAGAAAAATGTGTTACGGTAATAAATGTTTTTCCTCACAAATGTGCATCTCGAGTATAATTTCAAATGTATTGGTTAAATGATATTTAACATAAAGTGAATGAATGAATACATTATTTTATTTTGGTAAATGTTGCACATTGATGTAATTTAAATACATATTTATAAAATTATAAATATTACAATATGATATTATATTCTAATATTAAATATTACAAAATGATACTTCAATATAATTTTTGTCATAATTCAAATGAAAAATGTGTTAAGGTATTAAATGTTTTTCCTTCTAGTGTCTCTAAAAATACCTCAAAAAGTACAATTTATAATGTATTCATAAGAACATCATATTTAAAGTGAGAAAAAATTGTGTATGTAACAATTTCTTAATTTTACTATAAGTGAATGAATGAATGAATTTATTTTGGTTAATGTTGTACATTGATACAAATAAAATATATATTATAAATATAATAAATATGACAATATTATATTATAATTTATTATATTTAAATATAACTTTAGTGTCATAATTCAAATGAAACGTGGGTTACGGTAATAAATGTTTTTCCTTCCAGTGTCTCTAAAAATGTTTGAAAATACCTAAAAATGTGAATATGGAGTATAATTTATAACTTATTAATTAGATTAGATCATATTTAATATAAAATAAGAATAATTTGTGTATGTAGTGATTTCTTATTTTTGCATTTGAGAATGATGAATACACAAAGGTAAACTGTACGAGGTCATAATATATATTCACTGCACTGGGGATCACATGGATCTGAGCTCTTTGGAAAATTAAAAGCATCTGTCAACGATGCAATAAATCTGACATCTTTTCATCATCTATAGCAGCTGTAATATTTCAAAGGGCTCAGTATTTCACAGGGATGTGTGGCTTTATGTGCTGACTAATGGTTTGATGGAAAATCATTCACCATAAAAAGAAAAAAAAAGATTTATACGTGCACAGTGCTGACTCAGCATTATAACAAATGGCTGTTTGCATTGATCAATATGATCAGTTTTAGCCTCCTGTAGAATACCTCACTGTGTTCTTCCCGCTCTCCTTTCCCTCTTTATTTATGCTAGCTGTAGTTTAGCTTTTTTGTAATATGTTAGACATCCAAAGCCTGGTGTGGATTGTTTGCTCGTCACACCCAGTGGGCGTGTACTGTTGCTGTTCCCACTCAAAGTTGTTGAAGCCAAAATACGGCGCTTAGGGACGCTTCCATCTTGCAAATTTGACGTCATTTGGAGCCAGAGTCTGTGCAGTAGGGTCCGGTGGGAGGAGCCCTGGTAACTCGCCCCAAACATTCAGCGTACTTTCCCACGAGACATTCTACCAACGTCTTGTTCATATCATAGAGGTTAGTACAAAACCACCATTTATTTACACTCTAATATCTAGGTTAATGGCGTCTCAGCTTTCCTTTATGACGTAACTGATATTCACAAAGAGAGCTACGCAACACCCGCAGCTGTCAATCATCGTCATATATGACGTCAAATCCCGTTTTTCAACCTCAAATAACTTATTTAAAACAAAGTTCACAGAAAAATGATCACTTGAACACAATGTAGGTGATAATAACTAATGATCACAGCAGAGTTTAGCTTTGGAAAAAAATGATGTAACAAGTATTTTAACTTTACAGTTTGACCAACGTCCCATCTGTTATCATTGAGGAGGCGGGGCTTGTGACCTATACAGCAGCCAGTCAGCAGGGGGAGCTCTAACAATAAAAGCTTCACTCCACCGGGAGATTGTCCTGTTCTTTGTTTTTACAGTCTGTGGGCACAAGCTGCTACTATATTTTCAATATTCAAAGTGTGTGTGTGTGTGTGTGTCTTACACTTCCTAAGAATCACAACATGAGCTCTAACTTAGTTTCACACGTGTACTAATAAAAGCTGCCCAGATGTTTATCCTCTGGCTGCTGTTAAACATCTGCTCAGTCACACATTTAGAGGATGAATGTTTTGTGCAACTTGGTTTTATTGTTCAAAGGTTGCAAAGCTTTTTTTTTCTTTGTCAGCACATGCTGTCACATGCCCAGCAGACGACCAAACGGGCGGACGCCCGCCGGCGGGCTAACCCTAACCTAACCATTCGACTTTATCTGCAATGACCTCGGAGGTAAAAGAGCTGAAAAATGAAAACAAGCTTCTTAAAGAGACAGTCCTGGATATCCAGTCTCACAGTATGCGAAACATCGTGATCTTCTCAGGTAAATAAATGAACGTCAAACCCTGTATTCTATTTTTAAGGAAAACCGACAGAAGCAAAAATTAAAAATTGGTCGTAGACAAACTTTACATAGATGGTCAACTGTTTATGGATTCTAACATCATCCCATGGCTCTACGAAGAAAAATAATAAACAGGTGAGTTAATATTGAAAGGATAATTCTCCACTCATGGTGAAGTTAAGGTAACACTATTTTAAAGGTAAAACAAATATATGTGCTGTATGTATATGTATATATAATATATATATTAAAAAACATTAAACAAAAAAATGAAATAAAACATAACTAGCAAAAAATATATAATAAAAATAATTAAAAAGGAAGAAAACAAATCATGGATATGTATATATACGTAAGTGGATGTGTGTGTGTGTATATATTCTATATATTTACACAGATGTTGGTAAACATACTGTATAGGGACGTACAGTCTCATAGGACACTGTCTACATTAGTGAATACCAGAGAACCACATGACTGAGCATGAGAAATTATAAGAAAATATATAATAAAATAAAATATAAATGTCTGACTTAAAGACAAGCAACGTGAAATTAACAGTAAATATGCAACGTGTTGACTTGTATATGAACTGTATGTATATTAAATAAACACATGCTTCATATACACATTTATGTTTTTATTTAGGCTGTTTTATAATTTAGTAGGAACAACCTTTGTGAACTAAAGGCTTTCCAGAGTCTAATCACCTAATTGTGTTTAGTAAGTGGTTGATAAGTGAATATTTGACATTAATTATGTATATGTCTTTAAATATAAGGGATATTGGAGCTTGGATGGTATGGAGAAATTACAATTCACCATAATAATAATGAATGTAATTAATGATAAATTGTTCCTGTCACTGTGATCCTCAGACATGATTATAACTCCTGAGCTGGTTTCCAACAATCATCCATTATGTCTGACTGTATGTGACGCGTCTAAAAACCATTTACAGGCTTTAAAGCCTCAGGGTTAGAGTGCAGCGTGACTTTGATCTGGAGCCGATTCTTCTTCTGCAGAAAGTAGAACTTCCTAATGGAGCTGGTACATCTATGTTATTAGGAGCACAGACATTATATTTAATAACATTATCATCCAACAAACTGTGAGAAAAGAAGGATTGGCTTTGATTTTCTGTTCTTTATTCACATCTACTGAGGCTTAAAGGAGCAAAGTGCATGAATTAATGTTTTAATGCTAATGATGATGAAGTGTTAACACACACGTCTCACTAATGAACAGACTGTGATGCATTTGTTCTGGAACACACGTAGACGTGACGTCGTCATATGACGCTGATGCGTGTTCTGCATGGATTAGAGAAGCTCCACTCAGCGGGAAATAAAGCAGTAGAAGAAGAAGAAGGAGATGGCTTGGAGACTGAAACAAGCACAGTGGACCAAACTACTGTTTGGTTCCACAGAGGCATGCGCAGAGGTCTTGCAGTAAACAGTCACATGAACAATGAGTAAATAAATAATTGTGTCACAGTTAGACCTGACAGTTTAAACCTCTTTTTTACTCATAGAAATTCAATTCAATTCAACTTTCTTTATATAGCGTAAATTACAACAAAGTCATCTCAAAGCACTGAACAAAATATAAAGAAAAAACCAACAAGATCCACATGAACAAACATTTAGCGACAGAGGGAAAAAAAACTCCTAAACAGCCATCTGTGTGGACCGGTTGTGGTTAGTAGACAGAAGGACCAACGGAACCGGATAGAGAGATAGAACATCAGAATGTTCTAGACGCCGTGAATGAAATATATATGTTTGTTTTAGTGGTAACTAAGCAACGCTCAATAACTCTACAAAGGTTAAAGTCACTGCTCACACACCTTTTTAAATTGACATATTGTCATGTGATGTGAACTTTGGAAGCATTGCATTGTGGGATTTGGAGTCCTGTAGAACAGGAATTCTCAACCTTGTGGTCAGGACCCCAATTTTTGCTTATTTTTACCCTTTTTCTACAACTCCACCAAACTCACCATATTATAACATATTTTCATCACTTTTTCTTTCCATATTTTTCTCCTTTTAATGTATTTTTGCTACATTTCTACATTTCTGACACTTCTACATCACATTTTAATGACTTTTCTGCACATTTTTTCCACTTTCCAGACATGTTCAGCACTTATAAATGTAGGAGGATAAGGGTAGTTAATAATGGGTTATATGAATGAGGATATTAATTATGATTATTAATATTAGCTCAACAAATTACTGGGTGCCACCTCTTAAAAAGAGGAAATAAGTTTTTCTTCAGACTAAACAAAGTATTAAATCAGGGAAGTGAATTCTAACAGTAAATCTACACCATCATCACAGCTTTAATGAATCAGAGGAATCAAAGATTACGTTTAACCTTTTATTTGCATAATTCAGTAAGAAACCAGAACAATGTGGTGATTAAACAATGATGAAATGCATTTCTAAGTTAATAAGGTGAGGATTACATGTAGTAAAGTGGATCACTATTCTAAACTAATCTAGACTAACTATTGTAAAATCATAACAAAGAGGGAAGACAGACAAACATACTGTATATGTGGTGGACTGTGAGTGGAGTGTAAGTATGAGGATGTGTTGTAGTTTAAGTGAGTCAGTTCTGCTGGTCCATTGTTCACTGGTCCATACCTTGAGATGGTCTGGTTGGACCTGGAGACGTTCTGGGTTTGCAGGAACATCGTCTGTGTAGCAGTATAGCAGCGCTGGCGTGAGTTCTGTTTTGTTAAACAGCAGCGTTTCTATTGGCCGATCCACAACCTCTTCTGGGATGATCGCAGCCAGTTTCAGACTAAGAGGGACCACGGTTTGGTCCATGATTCAGATGTTGGAAGGTCAGCTTTCAGGCACGTTCTTTTGCGTCTTAGGCTTTCACTGTGAGCAAGGTTCTTAAAAAGTCTAACTGATGCAACTACAAATAAAATAAAAATGAATGAAAGACTGGAAACATGAGGGAACACGTGTGTTTCTTTTTTTAAAAGAATTTGGAGACGCCTTTTGGAGGAGGAGTCTTAGTTGATCATTCTGAGATCATATCGGTGATTGGTCAATATCTCTGCTTTCAGCTTGTGGGTGTGTCTCAAGTGTGGGTGTGTAGTGGAATGACATAGACAACAGAGGGAGTTCCTAAACATAAAAGAATGTCTAATAATTAATTCCACATATTTCAAAACATCTTTTCAACATCATATCTTAATATATCATCTATAATGAAACAGTTTGATACCAGACACGGCTGAAAAATACCATAGTTAGTACTTAATAAACCTGAATGTCTAAATTCGTGTTAAGGAATTTTCTTTATCATATGGTTAACATTCAGTACCTTGAACTAAGCTTTGTGATGTTTTCTAGTATTTCAAGCACCTTTTAAACATTTTAAAATAACATTCTGTTGGTTATTGAATTACATGAAAAGAGTGGCATCGGACAGACAATATTTGCAATTTCAATTTCTGCAGGAATCCGTAACAATAATCCTTTCTTTTGTGACTTTCCAGTCAAGCACATATTCTTTGTTCTCATTTGAGCAGCAGAGCTAGTGTTATTCCTACATCCTGTGTGACCACTGGTTTGGGTTCTGGAGGTGATAACATCTGCAGGGGGGCGGAGCCCAGAGTTTGAAAACTTAGCATGTAAACATTGACTGACTGTTTCCTTTTGATCGTAATGTAGCAGAGAGGTGATATAGGAGGAAAACTGTTCTTGGATTCTCCTGTTCTTTTGTTCGGACAGGAAGAGGGAGAAGATCCCCCTGTGGGGCACGTTTGCATTTCACAGTAGGAGACAGACTCTCTGACTCCATTGACTGGTGAAACTAGTGTCCTAGGTCAAAGGTTAACTTGGAGGATTTGGTTCCCTACATACTGTAAACCATTTCTACCACTTTTACACCCAATGTCTATATGTTGACCTATTATTGTCACTTTTAACCACTTTATACCATATTTCATGCTTATTTTTGCCAATTTAACCACATTCACCATTTGTCATGTCTATTATTTGCCAGTTTAAACTAATTGTTCCAATATTAACACTTTGAACCATTTATTCCTGTCTGTTTTTGCCCACTCTAATTTACAACTTTAAACCACTTTCTAGTTAATGTGTACAGCTTTTTTCCTTTTAACCAGACCTTGGTAATTGTAATTAATTGCAATTGAACTTTAGTAATTGCGAACATTAGTGTAATGGACTTTCAGAAAAAATGCATAATTGTAATTAAAAAATGTTGTTAACTGTAATTGTAATTTAACTTTAATTGAACATGTATGATTGAAAATGTAATTGTAATTGAAAAATGTAATTGATCCCGATCCTGGTCACCAGTTTTTTTTGTCATGAGGTTTTCTTGTAATTTTTCTATTCTGGTTATTTTAATTGAACAGCTCAGAGGACAGATATAGTCATAAGGAACGTTGTAGCGGACTATTTTATTTATTGTTTACATCTATGGGTATACTGACAGAAGAAATACCAATATATTCATTGATTAGGAAACCTAACAAGGTAATCAATAGATGAGAAACTAATTAGATGATTGATAATATTTATTAGTGTATTTTACAGCTGATTATAGACACGGGTCAAAGTGACCCCTTAGCAATAGAGATGCTAACAGAATGCTAACACAAGGAAGGTTACGTTTAATAAAGTTTATTTATTAAAGGTGATTCATTGTAATCAAACTTTAGTAATTGAAAATATAATTTTGATTAACTTTCAGGAGAAAAATAATTGTAATTCTAGTTGTAATTGGAAAAAATGATGGTCCTTGTAACTAAACATGGGTAATTGAAGACGTAATTGTAATTGAAAAATGTAATTGACCCCAACCGTGGTGTGAGTCTTCAAACCAAAGAAAGATTAAACATTACCATGAATATGAGATGAAACAGTTGATGGATGTTAATTAACACATAGAGATATAGATGTAAAGTTAGTAGATGATGTCCTCTCTCTCTCTTACTATCTACACTTTGCACTTTGTTGGTTTCTATTCTACAGTGTCTTTAAATATGAACAATAAACTGTCCAGGCTCATGACTTCCAGCTGTGTTTACTGCTCCTCTCACATCTCAGTTCTTCCACTTTTTACCACTTTTCTGAAAGCTCAGATGAGGAAAACTGCTGAGTCATTGATACTGGTTCAAATGGACGGTGAGGCAGGAGGGGGGCATGGAACGAGGATTTCATAAACATGCTGAACGTGCACTCGTTAAGACTTTTCCTCCAGTGTAATCCAAGCGTCACAGCCGTGTTAAGCTAATCGTGTGTGAGCGTTGTGCTGCCAGCTTATCACGCTCTGCACCAGCTCTGGGCCGCAGGGGGTGGAGCTAGAGGAGCTCACAGCTCCACCAACACATTACCATTAGCTCAGGATGGTTGAAAAGACTGAAACGTTTGGGGTTTGGACAGGTTTTTCTTTGTAGATTTGCTGTGATGACACATGTTCATTTGTGTTTATGTCACTGTGGACGTCATATTCTACCATTCCATGAATCATCCAATCTGATAAAGAGCCACGAGGCAGCAACACTCATCCATAAACCTTCTTCCCTGACCTCTTTTCCTTCTACAACGTCCAAAATACAAACTGGGTCATCTCAACAAATGGTCAACGTACCATTCTGAATTTTTGTACTAATTGTTCCATGATTATTCATTAGACACACTGTAAATGTTTAGTTGGATTGGATGAACACTTTTTGAGATATGGACAGTTTAGTGAGGGGGGTATGTGTCCTTATTTTTATTCCATTTTCAATATCTCAGGAACTACAGCACACATTGGTATAGAGCCTTTTCACAGCCTGTCATCACCGTGTCATCAAACAGGGAGTGGCCATCTTGGAGGTACTCAGCAGGTAAATAAAGCAAAAATGGTGAATTATTGTCATGTTTTTGGCTGAACCAATCAGTCAGAGTTTTATAGACTGACAAAAGTTAGAACAAATCATGGAAATCAATGTCAACAGTTATGAGAGGAAAGGAGGAGCTAGTGGTTAGCAAAGCTAAACCAGGATCTACAAGATAAACATCTGGACAACATCTGAATGTGTTCGTCCCATTTCTTGTCAGGTTAGTGAATTGTTGATATCAGCAGCTCTGAACTCATTTTATAGTGTGATGATAATAATATAATTCATTATTGACTTAATATAATCACATTTAATAACGGCTACAGTAGCAACACAGTTGTTAAAATGTAGAGTTAAAATGTAGAGCTGTATTTCTCATTGTTTTCCAGGTTAAAGGTCAGACCTTTATCTAAAGAATGACCCAGATCGAGTTAGGGTTAAAAAGTTGATCATATCAGGATACGCAATAGAAGGAAGACTCTCTGGGTCGTTATTGATCTAACTCGTATAGATCTGCACCACCAATAAACACTCACTTTTGACAACACATTTTGAGGAGCTTTTCTGTGGTTTTGGTCATTTATCATCACAGTGTTTACCTCTGAGTGCCTCCAATATGGCCGCACATCCGGGTTACTGCCCAGAACATGACATAGGTGAAATTTCCTCTATAGTAATAAGCTCCACCCACTCTCTCAGAATATAGAAATAGATCTGCTATACATCCTATCTGGTGGACATGTCAGCTCCTCTAAATAGTCACAGTCGGTGTGTGTTTGGGTCTGGAACATGTTTGGGTCTTCAGTAAACTACTTAGCATATGTCTCAGCTCCCTGTAATGTGATCAGCTTAGAGCTATGAACATAGACTGTTCACATATGCGTTGGTTCTAGACTCACACGTTCTGGAAGTATGAACATATACTTTATTTACTATCATTATTGGTCCATAACTGCATGTGAGAATGTAAGAATAATCAGATTTTGTTATTCCTTCAGAATACATTATTATAGATCTATCATCATTACAGAAATTAAATGCTGCATCATTTTCTCAAAATCTGTTGAAATGACATGAAATGACCCAATAATGAATGAGTTGGTTTGAAACAGATCAATATAAACCTGCTGATGAAAGGTTGTTGCAGTAAAACCAGTATTTAGCCTTAATTCAGCATTAGTAGCATTAGCTCATTCTGCACTGGACGGATTTTGTGGAGCGTGGGGAGAACATGCAAACTGTACAAAGAAATCCATCACGTCTTTCTGTGTGTGTGTGTGTGTGTGTGTGTGTGTGTAATGGTTTCTCTCACAGCTCAGTGCCACAGACGCTCTAATCCATCATCACCAGAAAGTGTTGGCAGCCAATCAAACCCAAGGATTCCACACAGCAGGAAAGAACTCCCTGAAGCACTAACACATGTCAATCAATCAATCAATCAATCAATCTTTATTTGTATAGCACCAAATCATAACCAATGGTATCTCAAGACACTTTACAGTAGAGTAGTCTTAAGGACGGACTCTTCATTTTATGGATACACACATATGCATATATACGTATATACACATACATATGTATCCCACACCCAACATGAATTCATCATGGCGGCAAGGAAAACCTTCTGTTAAGCAGCAGGAACCTTGTGTGGATCCCATTCCTATGATGAACAGCCATCCACGTTATGCTGTGTTGGGTGTGTGCAGAGGAAAGGGTGGAGACAGAGTTGTTGAGACTCTGTAACTCCACACTGAGGATCCCACGGACCTGCAAGACAAAAGCCAGAAGGAGAACAGGAGCAAACACACAAGGGAAGAAGCAGACATAGAGGGAGTGTTTGAAAGAGGAATGGGACCCTCTCCGGTCCCTCTCTAACCTAAATGACCTCTCTCTTAACGCCCTCTCCAACCTCTCTCCAACCGAGCATGCCAGACCCCCCCCCCCCCCCCCCCCGGCAGTCTATGCCTATTGCATCTTAATTATGAGCTATGAGCTGGTTCCTAACTAAAAGCTTTATCAAAGAGGAATGTTTTGAGCCTAACCTTAAAGGTAGAGAGGGTGTCTGCTCCCCGAACCGTGGTTGGTAGATGGTTCCAGAGAAGTGGGGCCTGATAACTGAAAGCTCTTCCTCCTATACTACTTTTAGAGATGAATGGAACAACGAGTAGTCCAGCATTTTGAGAGCATAGTGTTCTGGGGGGATTGTATGGCACTACAAGCTCCTTGAGATAGACTGGTGCCTGTCCATTTAGGGCTTTATAAGTGAGAAGAAGAATCTTGAATTCTATTCTATATTTTATGGGAAGCCAATGCAGAGAGGCTAATACAGGAGTAATGTGATCTCTTCTCCTAGTTTTAGTCAGTACACGTGCTGCAGCATTTTGAACCAGCTGAAGTGTCTTAAGCGACTTGCTCGGGCAGCCTGCTAAAAGAGAATTACAATAATCCAGTCTAGAGGTAACAAAAGCATGGACTAGTTTTTCGGCGTCGCTCTGAGACAGGATAGATCTGATTTTAGCAATGTTACGGAGATGAAAGAAGGCAGTTCTTGAAGTTTGTTTTATGTGAGAGTTGAAGGATAAATCCTGATCAAATAGAACCCCAAGGTTTCTAACAGTTGTGCTTTGTGCCAGAGTAATGCCATTTAGGGCAGTTAGGCTAGCATAGGTTTCTCTAAGGTGTCGTGAGCCCAGTACAATGACCTCAGTCTTGTCTGAGTTGAGAAGAAGAAAATTTTGGTCCATCCAGGCCCTAATGTCCTTTAGACAGGCCTCAAGTTTAGATAGCTGATTTGTCTCACCTGGCTTCATTGATACATACAGTTGGGTATTGACAGGCTGTTGTTTTGAAGAAATTCACAGAGCTGAGCCGCCACAACTTTCTCAAGAATCTTTGAAATAAAAGGAAGATTAGATATAGGCCTGTAGTTTGCTAAAGTGCTGGAATCAAGAGTAGGTTTTTTGAGAAGGGGTTTGATTACAGCTACTTTAAAGGACTGTAGCACGTAGCCTATTGATAGGGATATATTTATTGTCTCCAACAAAGATGGGCAGACTAGGGGAACAACTTCTTTAAACAGCTTAGTTGGGATCGGATCTGAAAGGCAGGTCGATGGTTTGGAGGATGAAATAATAGAGTTAAGTTCCTGAAGTCCTATATGTGTGAAACAGTTTAGGTTAGGCCTATTTACATTTAATGGTACAGCAGGCCCAGGTGAAGGCAGGGAGTGGCTAATTTTATCTCTAATCTTGTGAATTTTATGGTTAAAAAATGTCATAAAGTCCTCACAGCTGAGGGCTAGAGGAATCATGGGCTCAATAGAGCTCTGACTTTGTGTTAGCCTGGCTACAGTGCTGAAAAGGTACCTCGGATTATTTTTATTTTCTTCAATTAGTGAGGAGTAGTATGTAGATGGACTATGTCGTAAGGCTGTCATGTATTTACTATGGCTTTCTTGCCAGAGTATTCGTGACTCCTCTGTTTTATTGGAGCGCCACATTCTCTCTAATTTACGGGTTGTTTGTTTGAGTGTGTGAGTTTCAGAGCTAAACCACGGAGCTTTCCTCTGACGTTTAATAGTTTTTTCCCTCAATGGGGCAATTGAGTCCAAGGTGGATTTTAGTAGACTAGCAGAGCTATCGACAAGCAGATCCAGTTGAGAGGGGTTATAATTAATATCATAGTTATTTATTGGATGGTGCACTGAGTTTAAGGCAGCAGGAATGGCCTCTTTAAATTTAGCCACAGCACTATTGGACAGATTTCTACTCCTAACTATTTTATTGCACAGTGCGAGATCCTCTAGGATAATGTTAAAAGATATTAAAAAGTGATCTGATAGCAGAGGATTTTCAGGGTAGACTTTTAGTTCATTAATATCAAGGCCATATGTTAGAACAAGATCAAGAGTATGATTTAAACGATGAGTAGCTTCATTAATAGTTTGAAAAAAGCCAACTGAGTCTATTAGGGACATAAAGGCTGAGCTCAGGCTATCACTATCTTTGTCCACATGGATATTAAAATCTCCTACTATCAGTATTTTATCAGAACTGAGGACTAAGTTTGATATAAACTCAGAGAATTCTGATAGAAATTCAGAATAAGGGCCTGGAGGACGGTAAATTATTACAAATAAGACTGGCTGGAAGGTTTTTGATTCGATATGAGATAAATTTAGAACCAGGCTTTCAAAGGAAGTGTAACTGGCCTTTGGTTTAGGATAGATTAGGAGAGAGGAATGATAAATAGCTGCTACACCACCTCCACGGCCTATGTCTCGTGGCATATGAGTATTTAAATGACTGGGAGGAGTGGCTTCATTTAAACTAACATATTCATCTTGATACAGCCATGTTTCAGTTAAACAGAATAAATCAAAGTTATTTTCTGAGATAAGGTCATTTACTAGTAGAGATTTGGATCTCAGTGATCTAATATTTAATAGAGCACATCTAATGCTTTTATGTTTTGGTGTTTCTAGATTTGAGATTTTAATTTTTTTCAGATTTTTATAATTGATAGCTCTTTTATTTGATTTTATGTTAAAATCATTGTGAAATTTGGGTCGGGGGACAGACACCGTCTCCGTAAAATAATATTCATCACCATCACAACAGTTGTCATGGCGATGAACACAGCTATCATAATAGCAATGGGAGGGAAATGTCTGCTGTTCCCTGATTGGACAGATAACCTCACAGGCTCCTTCCCTCTACACCTCTACTTAAAGGTAGGGTAGGTAATTTTCTCTGAAAAAGGAACATAGAAAATCCATCATCTGTAGCAGCTGTAAACCTGTAAAAACTTCGACCAAAGCAAAAAGACGGTTAGTTTTTTTTTTAACCAATCACGTCTCCCTGTTTGTTTTCAACCCCTCGCGTGCACAAGCCCACAATCAAAGTGCATTACCGGTGACAGAGTTAAAACTAGGGATGGGAACGACTGATGACATCACATGTAACAACGGGGACGGCGTCTCTGAAGGCCCATTTATAGAAATGTAAACAAAGGCTAAACTAAAGCTTTACCATTTAAATACATAACAATACACACTAGTCACTATCCTGGCTTGATTACACAAAATAATAAGCACAATATATTCTACAACTTCACGTCTCACCCTCAGTGTAAAATAATCTATTCTTCCCCACCCTTTCTATTTCCTACCTTGAGTCTCTCCTCCCTGCTCCCTTTCCCCTCTCCCTCCACTTAGGTGTAACACTGCTCTCCCTTTTTAAATCCTCCCTCTAATAAAAGATTTCTTACCCTTCCTTAGGGAGGGCTGGTGATGGTCACAATTAAGCAATAAAATAAATCAATTTATTTTATTGCAATAACAAGATGTGCATTGCTGTCTCATAATGATGTTGCTGTCTCTTGTAGTGTTGACCTTTGGCAGCATGTGCAGACAAGTAAAAAAAAAAATAAATAAATAAATAAATATATAAATAAATAAATAAATAAATAAATAAATAACAATAAGTGCAGCTGCACTTTTTGTTAATATGTTATTTTCTTTACATAATAATTATTTGTTTTATGTCTGAATTAGTTTTAAATCAAGTTGTTCGAAAGGAGCACTGTAAATATTCTCAAATGTTTGTAGCCAAAATATGTCATGTGCCGTAATAAAAATAATAATAACCAGAACTGCAAGCAGTTATGAAAGGGGGCCAAGCCTTCCCGCGCGACTCGGCCCCCAGGTTCCGCGGAGCCCGTGGAAGTATGTCATGAAGGATAACGGGCTCGTGGTGAGCGTCAGGACACAGGCCAACGTGCCATTTGCTGTGAACAGGTGGGTATGAAGTTTTGGAAGATGTGATTTAAAGTGTGAAAGTTAAAGGCCAAAATGTGTTTGCACTCATTATAGCGCCACCTAGTGGTTCACTTTTTGGTATGGGTGATCTGTGTGGTCTTCTATAGTTACCCTGTAAATTTCACAGCCCTCAACATAATAATTCAGCTGAAATAAAGGCTTGTTGTTTATGTTGTAATAAACAGTGTTGGGAACGTTACTTTAAAAAGTAATTAGTTACAGTTACTCACTACTTGTTCCAAAAAGTAACTTCGTTAGTAACTGAATTACTCTATAATAAAAGTAACTCATTACCAAGGAAACTACCTATTTGTGTTACTGTTAAAAAGTTGCTATATGTCAAATAATTCATATTTTTTAGATGCGTGTGTTGTTGTGAGGTGTTTCATTAAATTACAGTTATTTACAACATTTTACAACATATTTACACCAGTTCTTTGTTTTTATCACTGGAACGTCTTCATTCATCATCTCCGTTCTGAGTTGTTTCTGGGTTTGTTGCTGATGTCAGCACTAATCTAATTTAATCTCATCTCATCTCATCTCATCTCATCTCATCTTATCTAATCTCATGAGAACTGTCGCTCAGGCCATTTCAGGTGGAAGTTCTCGCAAGACTAGTGACAGCGTTCAGTTTAGTAAGGTATCTTTTAATTATTACTGGAGTAAAATACGGGATATTTACGGGAAAATACTAATACGGGAAGATGGCGGGAAAGAGGAGTAAAATACGGGAGTTTCACGGCCAAAAACCAGATACTTGACAGGTATGGCTCGGTAAACAGAACAGGCTTTACTGGCCGGCTGGCACTAGGACCCAGAGGCGGAGTATATGTGTCCCCTGTACTGCATTCACAGGCTGTAATATCATCAGTTTATCATTTTACCAGTTATTAGAGCTACTGTCTTTACCAGGGAGATAATATTTATTACTGGTGATTAGGGATGTAACGATTCACTCAACTCCCGATACAATTCGATTCACGATACTGGGTTCATGATACAATTCTCTCACGATTTATTTTACAAAATGGGACTGTAGACAATTTTTTTTTTTCGGGGAAAAAACTAGAAAATACTGTATTATTTTCCTTTTATTTTTCTTGTAAAAAGAATTCCTTGATAAACTATTCAAAACAATGCAATTTAACTAAAAATAAATCTTGAATGAAATAAATAAAGGAATAATACAAATGAAAATGAAGCCTATTAATTTAAATTCTGGCTCTATAATAAACAATGCAAAACTGCATAATAGTTCTTTTTCTTTTAAAAGTGCAACTGAAAATGTATTTTGTGCCTTAACAATTGGACTAAAAAAAAAAAAGAAACACAGAGAGAAACGTAGGCAGAAATGTAGAGAAACGTAAAGAAACGTAGAGAGAAACGTAGAGAGAAACGTAGAAACGTAGAGAGAAACGTAGAGAGAAACATAAAGAGAAACGTAGAGAAAAACATAGAGAGAAACGTAGAGAGAAACGTAGAGAAACATAGAAAGAAACATAGAAAGAAACATAAAGAGAAACGTAGAGAAACGTAGAGGAACAGAAAGAAACATAGAGAGAAACGTAGAGAAACGTAGAGAGAAACATAGAGAGAAACGTAGAGAGAAACGTAGAGAGAAACATAGAGAGAAATGTAGAGAAACGTAGAGAGAAACGTAGAGAAAAACATAGAGAGAAACGTAGAGAGAAACGTAGAGAGAAACATAGAAGAAACGTAGAGAAACGTAGAGAGAAACATAGAGAGAAACAGAGAAACGTAAAGAGAAACGTAGAGAGAAACATAGAGAGAAACGTAGAGAAACATAGAAAGAAACATAGAGGGAAACATAGAGAGAATTGTAGAGAGAAACGTAGAGAGAAACGTAGAGAAACATAGAGAGAAACATAGAGAGAAACGTAGAGAGAAACATAGAGAGAAATGTAGAGAGAAACGTAGAGAAACATAGAAAGAAACATAAAGAGAAACGTAGAGAAACGTAGAGAAACGTAGAGAGAAACATAGAGAGAAACGTAGAGAAACGTAGAGAGAAACGCGGACAAACGTAGAGAAACGTAGAGAGAAACATAGAGAGAAACATAGAGAGAAACATAGAGAGAAACGTAGAGAAACGTAGACAAACTTAGAGAAACATAGAGAGAAACATAGAGAGAAACGAAGAGAAACATAGAAAGAAACATAGAGAGAAACGTAGAGAAACGTAGAGAAACGTAGAGAGAAACATAGAGAGAAACGTAGAGAGAAACGTAGAGAGAAACATAGAGAGAAACATAGAGAGAAACGTAGAAAAACATAGAAAGAAACATAGAGAGAAACGTAGCGAAACATAGAAAGAAACATAGAAAGAAACATAGAGAGAAACGTAGAGAAACGTAGAGAGAAACGTAGAGAGAAACATAGAGAGAAACGTAGAGAAACGTAGAAAGAAACATAGAGAGAAACATAGAGAGAAACGTAGAGAAACGTAGAAAGAAACATAGAGAGAAACGTAGAGAGAAACGTAGAGAAACATAGAAAGAAACATAGAGAGAAACATAGAGAGAAACATAGAGAGAAACGTAGAGAAACATAGAAAGAAACATAGAGAGAAACATAGAGAGAAACGTAGAGAGAAACATAGAGAGAAACGTAGAGAAACGTAGAGAGAAACATAGAGAGAAACGTAGAGAGAAACGTAGAGAAACATAGAAAGAAACATAGAGAGAAACATAGAGAGAAACATAGAGAAACGTAGAGAGAAACATAGAGAGAAACATAGAGAGAAACGTAGAGAGAAACGTAGAGAGAAACGTAGAGAAACGTAGAAAGAAACGTAGAGAGAAACGTAGAGAAACATAGAAAGAAACATAGAGAGAAACATAGAGAGAAACATAGAGAGAAACGTAGAGAAACGTAGAGAAACGTAGAGAGAAACATAGAGAGAAACGTAGAGAAACATAGAAAGAAACATAGAGAGAAACATAGAGAGAAACGTAGAAAAACGTAGAGAGAAACATAGAGAGAAACGTAGAGAAACGTAAAAAGAAACATAGAGAGAAACGTAGAGAAACGTAGAGAGAAACATAGAGAGAAACGTAGAGAGAAATGTAGAGAAACGTAGAGAGAAACATAGAGAGAAACGTAGAGAGAAATGTAGAGAGAAACATAGAGAGAAATATAGAGAGAAACGTAGAGAGAAACGTAGAGAAACGTAGAAAGAAACATAGAGAGAAATATAGAGAGAAACGTAGAGAGAAACGTAGAGAAACGTAGGGAGAAACATAGAGAGAAACGTAGAGAGAAATGTAGAGAAACGTAGAGAGAAACATAGAGAAACGTAGAGAGAAACATAGAGAGAAACATAGAGAGAAACGTAGAGAAACGTAGAAAGAAACATAGAGAGAAACATAGAGAGAAACATAGAGAGAAACATAGAGAAACATAGAAAGAAACATAGAGAGAAACATAGAGAGAAACGTAGAGAAACGTAGAGAGAAACATAGAGAGAAACGTAGAGAAACGTAGAGAGAAACATAGAGAGAAACGTAGAGAGAAACGTAGAGAAACATAGAAAGAAACATAGAGAGAAACAGAGAGAAACATAGAGAAACATAGAGAGAAACATAGAGAGAAACGTAGAGAGAAACGTAGAGAAACGTAGGGAGAAACATAGAGAGAAACGTAGAGAGAAATGTAGAGAAACGTAGAAAGAAACGTAGAGAGAAACGTAGAGAGAAACGTAGAGAAACATAGAAAGAAACATAGAGAGAAACATAGAGAGAAACATAGAGAAACGTAGAGAGAAACATAGAGAGAAACATAGAGAGAAACGTAGAGAAACGTAGAGAAACGTAGAGAGAAACATAGAGAGAAACGTAGAGAAACATAGAAAGAAACATAGAGAGAAACATAGAGAGAAACGTAGAGAAACGTAGAGAGAAACATAGAGAGAAACGTAGAGAGAAATGTAGAGAGAAACATAGAGAAACATAGAAAGAAACATAGAGAGAAACGTAGAGAAACATAGAAAGAAACATAGAGAGAAACATAGAGAGAAACGTAGAGAGAAATGTAGAGAAACGTAGAGAGAAACATAGAGAAACGTAGAGAGAAACGTAGAGAAACGTAGAGAGAAACGTAGAGAAACATAGAAAGAAACAGAGAGAGAAACATAGAGAGAAACGTAGAGAAACGTAGAGAGAAACGTAGAGAAACATAGAAAGAAACAGAGAGAAACGTAGAGAAACATAGAAAGAAACATAGAGAGAAACATAGAGAGAAACATAGAGAGAAACATAGAGAGAAACATAGAGAGAAACGTAGAGAGAAACATAGAGAGAAACGTAGAAAAACATAGAAAGAAACATAGAGAGAAACGTAGAGAAACATAGAAAGAAACATAGAAAGAAACATAGAGAGAAACGTAGAGAAACGTAGAGAGAAACATAGAGAGAAACATAGAGAGAAACGTAGAGAAAAACGTAGAGAGAAACATAGAAAGAAACATAGAGAGAAACATAGAGAGAAATGTAGAGAAACGTAGAGAAACATAGAAAGAAACATAGAGAGAAACATAGAGAGAAACGTAGAGAGAAACATAGAGAGAAACATAGAGAGAAACGTAGAGAAACGTAGAAAGAAACATAGAGAGAAACGTAGAGAGAAACGTAGAGAAACATAGAAAGAAACATAGAGAGAAACATAGAGAGAAACGTAGAGAAACGTAGAGAGAAACATAGAGAGAAACGTAGAGAAACGTAGAGAGAAACGTAGAGAGAAACGTAGAGAGAAACGTAGAGAAACATAGAAAGAAACATAGAGAGAAACATAGAGAGAAACGTAGAGAGATAAACATAGAAACATAGAGAGAACGTAGAGAAACATAGAGAGAAACATAGAGAGAAACAGTAGAGGAAACCTTAGAGAAACGTAGAGAGAAACATAGAGAGAAACGTAGGAGAAACGTAGAGATAAAAATAGAGAGACGTAGAGAACGTAGAGGCGAACGTATAACTAGAAGAACCGTGAGAAAACATAGAAAGAAACAAGAGAGAAACGTAGGAGAACATAAGAGAGAAACGTAGATAAACATAGAAATAAACATAGAGGAGAGACATAAGATAAACTTAGATAGAAACAGTAGAGAGAAACATAGTATATAGAAACGTATATAAACGTATATAACCGTAGAGATAAACATAGAGATAAACTTAGAGAAACGTAGAGAAACGTAGAGAGAAACATAGAGAGAAACTTTGAGAAACGTAGAAGAAACGTAGAGAGAAACATAAGATAGAAATGTAGAGAAACGTAGAAATAACATAGAGAGAAACGTAGAGAAACGTAGAGAGAAACATAGAGAGAAACGTAGAGAGAAACGTAGAGAAACGTAGAGAGAAACATAGAGAGAAACGTAGAGAGAAATGTAGAGAAAAACATAGAAAGAAACATAGAGAGAAACATAGAAAGAAACATAGAGAGAAACGTAGAGAGAAACGTAGAGAAACGTAGAGAGAAACGTAGAGAGAAACATAGAGAGAAACATAGAGAGAAACGTAGAGAAACGTAGAGAGAGAAACATAGAGAGAAACATAGAGAGCAGGCAGCACAAACACATGAAGATGAGCACAGAACAACCACAACAAGGACACGTCACTGATAGACATCTGCATAGGACAGGGGGCGGAGCCAACAAGAGTCATAGTCCTGTGTGTGTGTGTGTGTGTGTGTGTGTGTGTGTGTGTGTGTGTGTGTGTGTGTGTGTGTGTGTGGAACACTAACTAACCCGTGGTACATACCACACACTTATAACATCCATCCAAACATCAGCTCAACTCAATCATAGAAAATAATTTGAGCTAAATGGTGTGATATGGGTGATATATATATATATATATATATATATATATATATATATGTGTGTGTGTGTGGCACTGAATGTAAAAACGCATTCACTTTTTAATAGCTGATGTATTTTGTATATTTAGCTCATTTTTCTTACATCTGAAACAGAAATTCATGTAAAAAAGCATGTTCTATATGACTGTTAAAAATGTGTAAACATGAAAAGTAAATCTAAATGTTAAGTCTAAATCTAAATGTTAAGTCTAAATCTAAATGTTAAATCTAAATCTAAATGTTAAATCTAAGTCTAAAAGTAAAATTGGTCGGCAAGTGCAAAGCTAAATGTTTTAAAAAAATTATACAAAGTAAGCAGGTTGGTGCCTGTTGATCACAAGGATGCAGATGACCTTGGAGGGTGGGGTGTGTGGAGTGTGGGCGGGGCCTTGTGATCAACAGGCACTGACCTGCTTACCTTGTATAATCTCTCAACATTTAGCTTTACACTTGACGACCGATTTAACATTTAGATTTAGATTTAACATTTAGATTTAGATTTAACATTTAGATTTAATTCTAACATTTAAATTTAGAACTGCCATTTGGATTTAGATTTAATATTTGGATTTAGATTTAATATTTGGAATTAGATTCAAGATTAACATTTATATTTATATTTCATGTTTATACATTTTTAACACTGATACAGAACATAGTGTTTTACATGAATTTGTCTGAAATGTGAGTAAAATGAGCTAAACATGTGTGCTATGAAACAGTGAGTTTTTACATTGGGGACCTATAAACACATTCGTATTACACTCAGTGTGTCCAACTCTACTGAACACAATAATAGACCATCTGCTCCTAGACCTGGGGGTCAAACTCACTTTGGTTCAGGGGCCAAATAAGGGCCACTTTGATCTCAAATGAGCTGCAAATTTTAGGCAAGAAAACAAGTCATTTCTACATTAACGTTGTTCTGTTGCCCCTTGTTTGCACTGTTAATGCAACAACAATATATAATAAGTGACAGATACTGTATCACTAACATTTATTTGATTTTGTGATAAATCTTTATTTATTTTGTAAAAATAGTTTTGGAATAATTTGAGGAAAATTGCAGCATTTTGGAAAAATCAAAGGTTCTTTCTTCCATCACATTATATGCCTTAATGCAGGGGTTCTCAACCTGAGGGTTGCCAAACACTGGTACGGGGTCACCAGATGCCTTCAAGAAACATTTTGAGCCTGTTTTCGCTTTTTTTTACCCTTTTTCTTCAACTACAAAAAACTCACCATATTTGAACCTATTTTCATTACTTTTTATTCCTATATTTTTCTCCTTTTATTGCATTTTTGCCACTTTTACACCTAATGTCACAT